>NC_081552.1:201726352-202026352 GCF_963082655.1 Stomoxys calcitrans
GAACTTGACAAATGCCTTTCATAGTGATGGGTATATAAGATGCGGCCCGGCCGAACTTAGCGCATTTTAACTTGTTTCTGATGTTTTCGCCATGATTTGAACCCAGGCGTTAAGCGTCATTGGCGACATGCTAACCTCAACGCTGCTTGGCCTTTGCATCTGTATGACTATGGGTCGGATATCCGGAATAGTCTCCAGTGCCCTGGTAGGCGTGGTCCACATCATGCATAATGATGCCGTGGTGAAAATATATTTTTTCATATCTGAAGGGGGGGCGGGCCCTCCCCCTTACCCTTATTTTCGGAAACGCCAGATCTCGGAGATGGGTGGTACGATTTAAGCCAAATTTTGTGTGCTCTCATAAAGTATCCTAAAAATAAAAATTTGGTATCCAAATTTCGGATGGGGTACCTAGGGGGCTGCCCCACCCTAAAACCTACCAAACATATATTTAGACCAATCATGACAATATGGGACTCAAACGAAAGGTGTTTAAAAGTAGAAAACGTTTCTGCTATCCAATTGTCGGACCAAGAGCTAGGGGGACCACCCCAACCCCCAAAACACCCCTAAATCGGACATATTTACCGACCTTGGCAATATGGGACTCAAATGAGAGGTATTTGCGAGTAGAATATGCATTTGGTATCCAAATGTGGGAGCAAGTTTCTGGGGGTGCACCCCTTCCCCAAAACACCCCCCAAACAGGACTTATTCGCTGATCATAGCAATATGGGGTTCAAGTAAAATGGATTTAAGGGTAGAATACGAATCTGATATCCAAATGTGGAACCAAGTGTTTGAGGGGAAGCCTCTCACCAAAAACATCCCCCAAAGGGGACAAATTTACTACAATAACAATGTGTGGTTCAAATGTAAGCTCTTTGGGAGTAAACCACGAATCTAATATCAATATTCGGGGAAAAAAATGTCTATGGGGCCACCCCACCCCCATAACACCACCCATATAGCACGTATTGGCAGACCATTCCAATATGGAGCTGTAATAACAGGTATTTTAGAGTAGAATAGGAATCTGATGTATACTTTCAGTGCCAAATCAATAAACGACCAACCCACTCCCCAAACCGGTTGTGTTTGCGACTATGGAAATATGGGGCTCAAATGAAAGGTTTTTGGGATTAGGTCACGAATCTGATTTAAAAATTCGGAACCAACTGCCTAGGGGACGTCCCACCCCCATATGGGACGGATTTGCTCACCTTGACAACTTGGGTATTAAAGGGAGTGGATCTCGATACTGATAGTTTTTAAGGCCCATAGCCCAAACCGCACATATTTACTGACTTTTGCAATGGGGGGTTAAAGCAAGGAACTATGCCCATATGGCGACAAGCAGTGTTGCCATTACGAGAATTTCTTAGAAAACGAATTAGAAATTAGAAAATGAATTTGATATCGAATTTTGAGGCCAATACCAATATGGGGTTCAAATAAATGGTATTTGAGTGCAGAGAAAGATGCTGATATATTTTCAGGGCTAAGAGTTTGGGGGACCACTCCACTCCCCAAAACAACTCTAGATAGATAAACATTCAAGCGATAATTTTGTTCCATATAAAGTAAAAAAAGGAGCGTCGGAGCGGGCCCGGTCCAGCTAGTATATATTCTTGATCGTCGTAAAAATCTAAGACCATCTCGCCATGTCCGTCCGTCTGTCCGTATATCATAAAATCACTCTACAGTCTTAACAAATAATGATATTGAAATGAAACTTTGCATAGATTCTTTTTTTTTTTTTGTCCATAAGCAGATTGAGTTCGAAGATGGGCTATATCGGACTATATCTTGATATAGCCCACATGTGGACAGATTCGCCGATTTAAGGCCTTAGGCCCATAAAAAGCCACATTTATTATCCGAAATTTTTGCTGAAATTCGGGACAGAGAGTTGTGTTAGATCCTTCAACATCCCTCTTCAATTTGGCCCAGATCGGTCCAGATTTGGATATAGCTGCCATATAGTCCGATCTCTCGATTTAAGGTTTTGGGCCCATTAAAGGCGCATTCATTGTTCGATTTCCCCGAAATTTGTAATGGTGTGTTGTGCTAGGACCCTCGACGTATTTCTGCGATTTGGTCCAGATCGGTTAAGATTTGGATATAGCTGTCATATAGATCGTTCTCTCGATGCAAAGTCTTGTCCCCATAAAAGGCTCATTTATAATCCCATTTCGCTGAAATTTGATGCAGTGACTTAGGCTTTTCGACATCCGTATCGTATATGGTTCACAACGGTTTATTTTTGGATATATCTACCAAAACAACCAAATATTATGTTTAGACCACTCAATGTCCGTGCCGAATTAGGTCCAAATCGAGCAATATTTCGATATAGCTGCTATGGGGGCATACATTGTGTATTTTTCACCGTATTATGACGAAAGGTGATTTACATATATATCCGTGGTGTTGGGTATTCAAAGTTCGGCCCGGCCGAACTTAACGCCTATTTACTTTTTTCTTTTTTTTTTTTTGCAATGGCAACACTGGTTGTAGGCAAGTTTTTAGACAAACAAGGAATTTTATCTTTGATGTACGCTAACCCATGTCCCTAGAACGCATGTATGTATGTGTCAAATACAAATAGTCGTCAAGCAAATGTATTTGTGTGTGTGTGTCTACAGTGTTTAAGTATTCGGGCACCCTTTTCTACATAGCAAACCCATTTCGGCCATCGTCATTGTTGCCCCAAAGGAGCAAAGTGAAAAAGAATGAGGGAGTCTTAAACAAACAAAACAATTCAATGTAATGTGTCAATGCTCTATGAAGTATGAGATGCACACACATGCATACGTGCACATACCCATATGTATGTGTGAGCTTCGTTGATCGCGTTGTTGTTCTGTAGAGTTTGAGTAGTTGGCTCATATGAGAGATTGGTGAGGGAGAGAGGGTAAGGTGGGAGCATACAACAAGAAGTACACTTAAGATACTCATGTAAATTAGTACTCCCTATATTCGTTATAGCTCCTATGCATACACATACCACTGCCATCATATGTGTATGTTAGACCGTCCCATCCTTTAACGATGAACATTTTTTTTTTCCAAGTAGAGAAACCCATGCCCTTCATTTTCTTGCCTTTTGGCGCCAATAAGCGAATTACGAAATATTATGACTATCGGTTTACGATACGATAGCTATGTCCGTCTGTCTGTTTGTCTGTCCGTCTGTCCATGTCCAGGTCGCAATTTTCATCCGATAGTCTTCAAATTTGGTATGGGAGTGTCGTTCGGTCTAGAGACGAAGACTATCGAAATTGGAAAATATCGGTTCAGATTTACCGATTTTCTCGAAATTTGGTATGGGCATGTCGTTCGGCCTAGAGACGAAGACTATTGAAATTGGAAAAAATCGGTTCAGATCTGGATATAGTTCCCATATATATGTTCGCCCGATTTGCAGTAATACTGCAATTAAGTGGTAATTTGTTAACCGATTTGCCTGAAATTTGGTATGGGCATGTCGTTCGGCCTAGAGACGAAGACTATTGAAATTGGAAAAAATCGGTTCAGATCTGGATATAGCTCCCATACATATTTTCGTCCGATTTGCAGTAATCATGCAAAAAACTGGTCATTTGTTAACCGATTCTCTTGAAATTCGGAAGGAAGGATTTTCTCTTGACTTTCCATATTGCTGAAGAATTTCATGGAAATCGGTTCAGATTTAGATATAGCTCTCATATATATATATCGCCCGATTTTCACTTTTAGAGTCATCGAAAGAGCATTTATTGACCAATCTTGTTAAAAATTTTCACAACGATTTCATCGACTACTACCACAATATCTGAGAATTTGACTCGTAGTCGGTTCAGATTTAGATATAGCTCCCATATAGTATAGTTCGTCAGATTTTGGGTAATTTGCATTAATGTTGTCATTTGTCAACCGTAGTAATTGCAGTTTGAATATATTTGCTCGAAATTTGAAATGGATTTTCTAATAACCCATTTAAAAACATCCGCCCAGGTCCATCAAAATTGCTTCAGAATTGGATTTAGCTCCCACATTGTACTTATAGCGTAGGTGTAGGGTATTGTACAGTCGGCACCGCCGGATTTTTACCCTTCCTTACTGGTATCTTTTTGTTCTAATCAATGTGGATATCGCATTTGTTATCCAATCATAACGAAATTTTGGACGCATAACTTTTTAACTATAAAAAGGAAAACAAGTAAGAGCGTGCTAAGTTCGGCCGGGCCGAATCTTATGTTCCCTCCACCATGGATCGCATTTGTCGAGTTCTATCCGCAGTATCTCTTCGTAGGCAAATAAAGAATATTGAATAAGAGCTGTTTTGCTATTGGAGCTATATCAAGATATAGTCCGATTCGGACCAAAAATGAATTCAATGCTGAACATTGTAAAAGTCATTGTGTAATATTTCAGTTCATTCGGATTAGAATTGCGTCTTGTAGGGGCTCAAGTGGCAAACTCGGGAGATGGGTTTATATGGGAGCTGTATCAATGCTATTGGTCGATTCAGACCATATTAGACGCGTATGTTGTAGGTCATGAGAGAATCCGTTGTACAAAATTTCTTCCAAATCGGAAGAGAATTGCGCCCTCTAGAGGCTCAAGAAGTCAAGACCCCAGATCTGTTTATATGACAGCTATATCAGATTATGAACCGATTGCAATCATACTTAGCACAGTAGTTGGAAGTGATACCAAAACACTACGTGCAAAATTTCAGTCAAATAGGATGAGAATTGCGCCCTCTAGAGGCTCAAGAAGTCAAGATCCCAGATCTGTTTATATGACAGCTATACCAGATTATGAACCGATTTGTATCATACTTAGCACAGTAGTTGGAAGTGATACCAAAACACAACGTGCAAAATTTCAGTCAAATCGGATGAGAATTGGGCCCTCTAGAGGCTCAAGAATTCAAGACCCGAGATCGGTTTATGTGGCAGCTATATCAAAACATGGACCGATTTGAACCATACTTAGCGTAGTTATTGGAAGGGATACCAAAACACTATGTGCAAAATTTCAGTCAAATCGGATGAGAATTGCACCCTCTAGAGGCTGAAGAAGTCAAGATGACAGATCGGTTTATATGGCAGCTATATCAGGCTTTGTACCGATTTACGCCATACTTAGCACAGTTATTGGAAGTCGTTACAAAACACCTCATGTAAAATTTCAGTCAAATCGAACGAGAATTGCGCCCTCTAGAGGCTCAAGAAGTCAAGACCCCAGATCTGTTTATATGACAGCTATACCAGATTATGAACCGATTTGAATCATACTTGGCACAGTAGTTGGATGTGATACCAAAACACTATGTGCAGTCAAATCGGACGAGAATTGCGCCCTCTAGAGGCTCAAGAAATCAAGACCCAAGATCGGTTTATGTGGCAGCTATATCAAAACATGGACCAATCGAACAAGAATTGCGCCCTCTAGAGGCTCAAGAAATCAAGACCCGAGATCGGTTTATGTGGCAGCTATTCCAGATTATGAACCGATTTGAACCATACTTGGCGCAGTTGTTGGATGGGATATTAAAACACTTTGTGCACAATTACAGTCAAATCGGACGAGAATTGCGCCCTCTAGAGGCTCAAGAAATCAAGACCCGAGATCGGTTATGTGGCAGCTACATCAAAACATGGACCGATTTGGCCCATTTACAATCCCAACCGACCTACACTAATAAGAAGTATTTGTGCAAAATTTCAAGCGGCTAGCTTTGCTCCTTCGAAAGTTAGCGTGATTTCGACAGACAGACGGACGGACAGACTTTAACTGACATGACGATCAAAAATATATATACTCTATGGGTTCTTAGACGCATATTTCGAGAAGTTACAAACAGAATGACGAAATTACTATACCCCCATCCTATGGTGAAGGGTACAAAAAGAAGGGTATGTGTTCCAAAAAAAAACTCTTTTCGTTTTGTGGGACACTCTAGTGTATGTGTATGTAGATGCTTTATGCCTGCTTGAAACGGTTACTCTCGTTGGCTGTGTGCCATTTCGCAACATTACTATTTTGGTAGGCTTTACCAATGTGAAATGTTTTGCAATTTATCCTTTTTTCTTGTGTTCTCTGTATTTTATGACTTTTTTTTCGTATTCACCGCTGTCATTGTCGTTGTCGTTGCTATTATCATAGCTGTTGTTGTTATCTGTTACAACTATAAGAGACACGCCTACACACAGGGGTACCAATTTACACATATCTTTTTTTTTCGTGCATAAATTTAAGATTAACGCATAAATACGATTTTCATTGCTGCAACGGAAAAAATGGGGTGGTTTTAAAGTATGGTTATTGAAAACCATTGAATGAAAGATTAAGTGGCTGCAGTGCTGACTGTATACATCACTACACCTACACATGCAAATGGAGCGATATCATAGAAAAATCTGATTCGAGTTTGATGGACTTCAGCAGAGGTTATCAGATGGCTTATAAAACAATCTGTTACTAAATTTCATGCAAATGACTACCGCTTTGGAGGCAACCAAAGCGAAAAAGGTTAGCAAGTCCGCCTGTGCCGCTGAACGTTCGGGTTCGAATCCTGGCGAAAACATCGGCAAACAAAATTCAGCAGTGACTTTCCCCTGCTAGTGGTTTCTGAAAATTAGGATGAGCTAAAATGGTGGCAACCTTAACTTTGAGTCCAATAACCTACTGGAGGCGATTTTAGGTTAGATTCTTGGACACACAGTTTAATGTCATATTCATTATCTGCTCTCAAATGCGTTTCATTTGAGTTTCGTCAAGCTATTATCGTGTAACATTCCTATTTGGGAGGCTTATCGGCGATGGGGCGACCCCCAATCACTTATACCCTCCACCATAGGATGGGGATGTATTAATTTCGTCATTCTGTTTGTAACACCTCGAAATATGCGTCTAAGACCCCATAAAGTATAAATATTCTTGATCGTTGTGACATTTTAAGTCGTCCGTCCGTCTGTCCGTCCGTCCGTCCATTCGCCTGTCCGTCCGTCCGTCCATTCGCCTGTCCGTCCGTCTGCCCGTCCGTCCGTCCGTTCGTCTGTCTGTCGAAAGCACGCTAACTTTTGAAGGAGTAGAGCTAGCCGCTTGAAATTTAGCACATCTACTTCCAATTGGTGTAGCTCGGTTGGTATTGTAAATGGGCCAAGTGGGTAAATGTTTTGATATAGCTGCCACATAAACCGATCTAGGGTCTTGACTTCTTGAGCCTGTAGAGGGCGCAATTCTCATCCGATTTGACTGAAATTTTGCACATAATGTTTTGATATCACTTCTAACAACTGTGCTAAGTATGGCTCAAATCGGTTCATAACCTGATATAGCTGCCATATAAACCGATCTTGGGTCTTGACTTCTTGAGCCTCTAGAGGGCGCAATTCTCATCCGAATTGACTGAAATTTTGCTCATAATGTTTTGATATCACTTTTAACAACTGTGCTAAGTATCGTTTCGATCTTCGGTTTCGACTTCTTCAGCCTCTAGAGGGCGCAATTCTCATCCGAATTGACTGAAATTTTGCACATAGTGTTTTGATATCACTTTTAACAACTGTGACAAGTATGGATCAAATCGGTCCATAACCTGATTTAGCTGCTATATAAACCGATCTTGGGTCTTGATTTCTTGAAGGCGCAGTTCCTATCCGTTTTGACTGTAATTTTGCACATGGTGTTTTGATATCACTTCCAACATTTATGCGAAGTATGGTCCAAATCGGTCCATACCCTAATATAGCTGCCATATAAACCGATCGGGTATCTTGAGTTCTTGAGCCTCATTTCTCATCCGATTTGGCATAGATTTTGTACAACGGCTTCTCCCATGGTCTTCAACATACGTGTGCCATATGGTCTGAATCGATCTATAGCTTGACACAGCTCCCATATAAACCGATCTCCCGATTTTGCTTCTTGAGCCCCGAATCGGACAATAACTTGATATAGCTCCTCCTCCTCCTCCGACCATATTCATTATTTTTTGTTTGCCTAAAGTGAGATACTGTGCAAAGAACTCGACAGATGCGATCCATGGTGGAGGGTATACAAGATTCGGCCCGGCCGAACTTAACACGCTCTTATATTCGTAGTTATATTCGTAGTCTACTCCCAAATATCTTTCATTTGAGTCCTATATTGGTATGTACGTCCAATATGTCTGTTTGGAGCATTTTTTGGGTTTGGGCAACCCCCTTGGATATTTCATCCCAATTTTTAATACCATGTTCGTATTCAACTCTCTAATACCTTTCATTTTTTATCCATATTGTCCTTATCGCCCCACTGATGATGATTTTAAGTAATTTTTCGGGGGAAAAGGGGGAGGGTCCGCCTCCTCACAATATCAACAAATTCCTCCTTCCTGACCATATTCGTAATCTACTTCTGAATAATTTTCATTCTAGTCCCATATTGCCATCAAAGTCCAATAAAGCTATTTCAGGGGGTTTTGGGGTCGGGGCGGCCCTCCAGTTATTTGGACCTAATTTTCAATAAGAAATTTGTACTCTTCCCCTGAATACCTTTCATTTGAGTCCGATATTGTCCAGGTCGGTTCACTTTTATTTTGGGGTCGCACTTTTGGGGTAAGGGGGAGGGTCCGCCCTACTTCCGTTATCAACAAATTATATAGCCTATTATTGCTTGCAGACCACTCCCCACAATCTATGAAAATTTCAAGAAAATTGGTTCAGCCGTTTTTGAGTCTATACGGAACAAACAAACCAACTAACAAACACAAATTAATTTTTGTATATAAAAACTAGCATCCCGGTGGTCAGCTTCGCTAGTCCCATTTTTGATAACAACTTATTAGTGTGGGACTTCCAGAACCCTAAGTAGTCACTCAGTTTCCCAATCCCAATCCCAATTTTGAGAGCTTAAGAGCACTCTGTAAAGAAAGTACGATTTTGTATGTTGTAGTACCTAAATGAATGAATTAAAAACAATGGTACCATTTACACCACAATTAGTACGTTTTCTTCCACATGTCGTATTTTTGTCAAGACTGCTATAATGTTCGTCAAATTGCCTAACTTTAGCAGTCCCCGTTCGCTGTTAGCGAAATGTACGAATTTCGATGGATCATTTAGTCACGTATTATACATTTCTTAGTTTTGCCTACATGCCAAATTTTACACCTCAAGCTCCAACTACAGTACCAAATGGTACCAATTTCGGTACCAAAATGTGCAAATGGTGGAAAGATAATTTAGCCACCCAATATATATATCTTAGTAGTACGTACATTTGCAATTTTATAACTCTAGCTCCATCTCAACAGAAAGTACAAAATGGTACCAAAATGTACCAATTTTTAAAAGAACATTTAGTCTCCCATCATATATTTCTCAGTTGTACCTAAAGGGTGATTTTTTTGAGGTTAGGATTTTCATGCATTAGTATTTGACAGATCACGTGGGATTTCAGACATGGTGTCAAAGAGAAAGATGCTCAGTATGCTTTGACATTTCATCATGAATAGACTTACTAACGAGCAACGCTTGCAAATCATTGAATTTTATTACCAAAATCAGTGTTCGGTTCGAAATGTGTTCAAATTTTGACAAATTTTGTTCAGCGATGAGGCTCATTTCTGGTTGAATGGCTACGTAAATAAGCAAAATTGCCGCATTTGGAGTGAAGAGCAACCAGAAGCCGTTCAAGAACTGCCCATGCATCCCGAAAAATGCACTGTTTGGTGTGGTTTGTACGCTGGTGGAATCATTGGACCGTATTTTTTCAAAGATGCTGTTGGACGCAACGTTACGGTGAATGAACACATTTCGAATCGAACACTGATTTTGGTAATAAAATTCAATGATTTGCAAGCGTTGCTCGTTAGTAAGTCTATTCATGATGAAATGTCAAAGCATACTGAGCATCTTTCTCTTTGACACCATGTCTGAAATCCCACGTGATCTGTCAAATACTAATGCATGAAAATCCTAACCTCAAAAAAATCACCCTTTACATACGAAGTTTTAGACCTCAAGCTCCATCTGAATAGAAAGTACAAAATGGTACCAATACCAATGGTACGAAATTTGTATAGATCATTTGGCCATCCATCATGTATTTCTTAGTTGTACCTACATGCTAAATTTCGGACCTCCAGGTCCAAATATAATGAAGGTACCAAATGGCACCAATATTGGTACCAAAATATACGAATTGTAACAATTTCATAGTCACCCATCATATTTTTCCTAGTTGTACCTGCATGCCAAATTTTAGACTTCCAGCTCCATCTGTAAAGAAAGTATCAAATGGTACCAATTTTTTGGTACCAATATGCATAAATTTTTAATAGATCATTTAGTCCCCCATCATACATTTTTTTAGTTGTATCTACATGCCAAATTTCAAACCTCTAGCTCCATCTGTGAATAAAGTACCAAATGGTACTAATTTTGGTACCAAAATATGCGAATGGTGAAAAGACTCCAATCACCCATCATATATTTCTTAGTAGAAGGTGCATGTTAAATTTCAGACCTCTAGCTGCATCTGAACAGAAAGTACCAAATGGTACCAAAATGTACCAAATTAAAAAAAAGAGAATATGACCGCTGCCCCGCCCATGATATTAAAATGGTTCTGGGAGATTTTAAAGCGAAAATAGGAAACGAAGACATTTTTGGTCCAACAGTCGGAAAATTTAGACTCCACGAGATAACGTCCAGTAATGGGTTGAGGCTGATAGCTTACGCCGTAGTTAGTAGCACCAGATTTCAACATAAAATTATTCACCAAGCCACATGGCTGTCACCCGATCAAAACACGAGAAACCAAATTGATCACATTGTGACAGATGGAAGGCATTCATCCAGATTGTTAGATGTACGATCGATCCGAAAGGCGAATATAGATTCGGATCGTTACCTTGTTGCGGCACAGCTTCGCAACCGTTTGAATAGCGCGAGGCAGCGGCATACTCCACTCAACTGACCCAACTGCTCGATGAAAGCACTCCTTGTTCTGATTATATAATGGCGCAGTGGCAAACTATTGCCCACTCCATGGAAAATGCCGCGAAATCCGTACTTGGGTACCGGAAGCCTCCTCCAAGAAACCCATGGTACGACCAAAGGAGTCGAGATGCTACTGAAGCCAAGAATGCGGCATATAGAGCAACCCAGCAATCAGTAGCAACGCGCCAGATGAAGGAGAGGTAATGAGGAGAAAACCACAGATGAGAAACGTCTATTCCGCAGAAAGAAAAAGTAAATGGAAAGACGTGAGTGTGAGCGAATTTAGATGTACCAGAGTCAGAAGGAAGTCCGGAAATTCTACCAAAGAATTAAACATCAAACCGATGGCTTTGATGCAGGCACATCCTCCTGCAGAGACAAAGAAGGCACATCTGGTAATTGACACAGATAACATGCTGAGGATATGGAAAGAACATTTTACCCAACTGCTAGTGTCCGACGTTGGCGGCAAAGAGCATACATCAGAGTCAATCCTTGATGATGAATCGACTAAAGAACAACAAGGCAGCAGCAGCCGATGGGTTACCCACTGAACTATTTAAGACCGGAGGCGACACCCTGATAAGGCGTATGCATCAGCTTATCTGCGCAATCTGGCTAGAAGAACGCATACCTGATGATTGGAACCTCAGCATACTATGTCCCGCACACAAGAAAGGAGACAAGACGGAATGTGCCAACTGCAGAGGAATAAGTCTCCTCCCCATCGCATACAAGATACTCTCGAGCGTACTGTGTGAAAGATTAAAACCTAAAATCAATGAGATAATTGGGCCCTATCAATGCGGTTTTAGGTCTGGTAAATCCACTCTGGACCAGATATTCACACTGCTCCAAATCCTGGAAATGACCCGAGAAGGACAAATCAACACCTACCACCTCTTTGTTGACTATAAAGGCGCCTTCGATGCTCCTTTACGTTCAAAGGTATTTCAAGCCATGTCTGAGTTTGGTATCCCTGCAAAATTACTAAGACTCTGCAGGCTGACAGGTGTTGATACGCGTTCCTCAGTAAGAATAGGAAAGAATTTCTTCGAACCATTTAATACAAAACGAGGTTTAAGACAAGGAGACAGCCTATCGTGTGATCTCTTTAATATCCTGCTGGAGAAGATTATACGAGATGCAGAATGTGATGCAGATATGGCACACTAATCACAAGAGAATACATGCTACTTGCCTATGCCGATGACATCGATATCATAGGTCGGTCACCGGAAGTAGTAACTGCAGCCTTTGATAGCATCGAAAGAGAGTCAGTGAAAATGGGTCTGGCAGTAAATGGAGATAAGACGAAATGGATGGTTTAAACTCCCAAAAAGCCTTGCACAACCGAGCAGATAAAGAAATTGGGGAAAGTTGGGAACCACAACTTTGAGACAATCAGTAACTTATCTACCTCGACACCGCCGTAACCGAAACGAATGACACCAGTTTTGAGATTAAGCAAAGAATAATACTGGCAAACAGATGCTACTGTGGACTAAGTAGGCAGCTTAGAAACAAGGCCACCTCTCGACGGACGAAGATTACACTATAGAAGACACTGATGCTAGTGCTGTTGTATGGTTCTGAGGCATGGGTACTTATGAAAGCAGATGAGACAGTACTTGGAGTATTTGAGAGATAGATTCTTTGTAAAATATATGGACCAGTCTGAGTTAATGGAGAACGTAGGCGACGTATGAACCACGAGCTGTATGACAACGATAGCATAGTTACACGCGTTGGCTAGGTCATGTTGTCAGAATGGATGAAGAAGCTCCAGCAAAGAAGTCTTTTGAAGGCAAACACGGTGGTGGTACACTCAAACCGGGAAGACCTAAAGCCCGATGGAAAGATCAAGTGGTGGGAGACACCTCGAAACTTGGTATGAGAGATTTTAGAATGAGCGAAGAAGATCGAGGCGCTTGGAACGCTATTCTACGTTCGGCTAGTGGAACAAATATTCTGTCATAGCCAATTAAAGTAAGTAGAAGCTTAGTAAGTCTTATCGGGAGATCGGTTTATATGACAGCTATATCAGGTTATGGACACAATTGTTGAAAATGAAAAATCCATCCATAACATTTAGATCCAAGATCGGTTTATATGGCAGCTATATCAGGTTATGGACCGATTTGATTCATACTTGGCACATTTATTGGATATCATAACAAAACACGTCGTGCAAAATTTCATCCCAATCGGATAAGAATTGCGCCCTCTAGGGGCTCAAGAAGTCAAGACCCACGATCGATTTATATGGCAGCTATATCAGGTTTTGAACCGATTTGATTCATACTTGGCACATTTATTGGATATTATAACAAAACACGTCGTGCAAAATTTCATCCCAATCGGATAAGAATTGCGCACTCTAGAGGCTCAAGAAGTCAAGACCCAAGATCGGTTTATATGGCAGCTATATCAGGTTATAAACCGATTTGAACCATACTTGGCACAGTTGTTGGATATCATAATAAAACACGTCGTGCAAAATTTCATCCCAATCGGATAAGAATTGCCCACTCTAGAGGCTCAAGAAGTCAAGACCCAAGATCGGTTTATATGGCAGCTATATCAAAACATGGACCGATATGGCCCATTTACAATACCAACCGACCTACACTTATAAGAAGTATTTGTGCAAATTTCAACCGGCTAGCTTTACTCCTTCGGAAGTTAGCGTGCTTTCGACAGACAGCGGACGGACGGACGGACATGGCTAGATCGACATAAAATTTCACGACGATCAAGAATATATATACTTTATGGAGTCTTAGACGAATATTTCGAGGTGTTACAAACGGCATGACGAAATTAGTATACCTCCATCCTATGGTGGAGGGTATAAAAAACCCAAAGTATGAACATCCCATTCGTGTATTTTATGGAAATAGATGCCATTTTGCCATTCAATGAAACTCCTTTGTGTGGTATCCTGATATACCGATGTGGTACTATTCGTAAATGGAGCAATACAATCATACTCCACACACACACAAACACACACACACAAACACACACACACACACACACACAAGAATACAAGTTTAGTTGCTTGCTTTTTTAACCACATATTAAAAGTGAAATATGAGTATGTGGAATAGTGGGTATGTCCTATTGTGCCGTTCAACTATTCATATGCACAACAATGGTGTTTTTTTCGGCGTTGGAGGTAAAATGAAAGTTGTATGGCAAAATGCAACTTCATTTGCAGAAGCAGAAGATAAAATGTGTTAATCCCAGCGGAAAAACAAATAATTATTGTACAAAAAGTAAAAATGTTTCATAATCGAATTTTTCGAGTCTTTGTGTATTGGGTTGCCCAAAAAGTAATTGCGGATTTTTTAAAAGAAAGTAAATGCATTTTTAATAAAACTTAGAATGAACTTTAATCAAATATACTTTTTTTGCACTTTTTTTTCTAAAGCAAGCTAAAAGTAACAGCTGATAACTGACAGAAGAAAGAATGCAATTACAAAGTCACCAGCTGTGAGAAAATTTGTCAACGCCGACTATATGAAAAATCCGCAATTATTTTTTCGGCAACCCAATAGTTTTCCAAATGATTTGGGCCATAACAAAGGACCATTTAAAAAATTTTATGATATTCAGGAGCTGCAGCTAAATCTAAACTGTTTTATTTGAAATTCAAAAGTGAAATTAAAGGCCATAAGAGACTACTTTATGCTAGACTGGTAAAAAATATCCTCCATCCTATTGAACTGTTTTAAAGCCCTGATATCTTTCATAGCTATCTTACACAAAAACAAGGTTAAAAACCACTTAAGAAATTTCAGGGCAAATGATGTTAATGCATTCGAAAATAAAATCCAATTACTTAGTTGTCGTGGCGTAATAACAAAGAAGGCTTACCCTTAATTGAGAAAAAGTCGAAATAGAGTAGACGGCTTACCTGAAAAAAAGAAGAAAAAAATGTATTTGAGAAATTGTAGATTTTTGAAATAAACAGACACAAGTAAGAATGTGCTATACTCGGCCGGGACGCATCTGGGGAATCCATCACAAGGGATTCTGCCAAAATTAAACAGTGCTAAGTTCGCCCGGGCCGAATCTTATATACCTCAATATATATATATTGAACGGAGTTCAACTGATTGCATTTGTCAAGTTCCTTGGCCGAAATCTATTTACACGCAAACAAAGGATAATGGATAGGAATTGCTATGCTATTTGATCAATACCAAGTTATGAACCGATTGGGGCCATACTTGGTTTGGCTGCTGCCGACCAAAGTGGAATTGAGTGTGCAAAATTGCAGCCAAATCGGATAAGAATTGCATCCCATAGTGGCTTAAGCAATAAAATCGTGAGATCTGTATATGGGAGCAGCTACAGGTTATGTACCGATTCGGACCTTATTAAACACTTACGTTAAAGGACATAGAGATAGTCGTTGTGCAAAATTTCATTCAAATTGGATAATAATTGCTCTCTCTAGAGGCTCAAGAAGTACGATCGGAAGATCAGCTTATATGGGAGCTATATCAGGTTGTTAACCGATTTAGACCATACTTGCCACAGTTATTCAAAATCAAAGCAAACAACTTCGTGGAAAATTTCAGCCAAATAAGATATTTAGCGAATTGGTAACGTGCTTGGATAACCAGTGCAGGGGTCGTGGATTCGATTGCCGCCAGAAGTATTGGTCTGTCGCTACTGTGGCATCACAATGGACTTAAAATCGTTTAAGTGTGGCTGTAAACAACTGCCACTCTTAACTAACCTAACCTAAGATATTTATTGCGCCCTCTAGAGGCTGAGGAAGTCAAGATCCCAAATCGGTTTATATGGGAGCTACATCAGGTTATGAACCAATATGAGCCATATTTGGCACAGTTATTAAAAGCTAAAACAAAAGACTTCATGCAAAATTTCAGCCACATCGAATAATAATTGCGCCCTCTAGCGGCTCAAGAAATAATGATCCGAGATCGGTTTATATGGCAGCAATATCAGGTTATGAACCGATTTGAGACATATGTAGCTCATTTGTTTACGGTCACACCAAAACAATTCGTGTCAGCCACATCGGATAATAATTGCGCCCTCTAGCGGCTCAAGAAGTCAAGATCCAAGACACGGTTGACACGGTAGCTATATGAGGTTATAAACCGATTTAGACCATATTTAATTCAGTTGTTCATAGTCACACCACGACCATATTTGCAAAATTTCAGTCACATCGGATAATATTTGTGCCCCCTGGCGGCTCCAGAAGTCAATATCCGAAATCGGCTTATATGGGACTTTTTTGCAAAACTTTTTTTGCAAAATTTCAGCCACATCGGATAATAACGCCACCTAGCGGCTCAAGAAGTCAAGATCCGAAATCAGTTTATATGGGAGCTATATCAGTCACAGTTGTTGATGGTCACACTAAAACATTTAATGAAAAATTTCATACAAATCAGAAGATAATTTCGCCCTCTAGCGGCTCCAGAAGTCAAGATCTGAAATCGGTTTATATCGGAGATATATCAGGTTATGAACCGATTACGACCATATTCAGTGCAATTGTTGATGGTCGTACCAAAACACCTTTTGCAAAATTTCAGCTACATCGGATATTAACTGCGCCCTCTAGCGGCTCAAGAAGTCAAGATCTGAAATCGGTCAATATGGGAGCTTTATCAGGTTATGAACCGATTTAGATCATATTCAGTATAATAGTTGATGGTCATACCAAAACTTTTTTTTGCTAAATTTCAGTCACATCGGATAATATTTGCGCCCCCTGGCGGCTCCAGAAGTCAATATCCGAAATTGATTTATATGGGAGCTATATCAGGCTATGAGCTGGTTTAGACCATATTTAGCACAATTATTGATTGTCACACTAAAACATTTAATGCATAATTTCATACAAATCGGAAGATAATTGCGCCCTCTAGCGGCTCCAGAAGTCAAGATCTGAAATCGGTTTATATCGGAGCTATATCAGGTTATGAATCGATTTCGACCATATTCAGCACAATTGTTGATGGTCGCACCAAAACACTTTTTACAAATTCATCCAAATCGGATATTAATTGCGCCCTCTAGCGGCTCAAGAAGTCAAGATCTGAAATCAGTTTGTATCGGAGCTATATCAGGTTATAAACCGATTTCGAATATATTCAGTATAATAGTTGATGGTCACACCAAAACTTTGTTTGCAAAATTTCAGCCACATCTGATAATAATTGCGACATCTAGCGGCTCAAGAAGTCAAGATCCGAAATCGGTTTATATGGGAGCTACATCTGGCTATGAGCTGGTTAAGATCATATTTATCACAGTTGTTGATAGCCACACTAAAACATTTAAAGCAAAATTTCATACAAATCGGAAGATAATTTCGCCCTCTAGCGGCTCAAGAAGTCAAGATCCGATACGGATTATATGGGAGTTATATCAGGTTATGAACCGAATTCGACCATATTCAGTGCAATTGTTGATGGTCACACCAAAACACCTTTTGCAAAATTTCAGCCACATCGGATATTAACTGCGCCCTCTAGCGGCTCAAGAAATCAAGATCTGAAATCGGTTTGTATCGGAGCTATATCAGGTTATAAACCGATTTCGAACATATTCAGTATAATAGTTGATGGTCACACCAAAACTTTGTTTGCAAAATTTCAGCCACATCTGATAATAATTGCGCCACCTAGCGGCTCAAGAAGTCAAGATCCGAAATCGGTTTATATGGGAGCTACATCAGGCTATTAGGCTGGTTTAATGCAAAATTTCATACCAATCGGAAAATAATTGCGCCCTCTAGCGGCTCCAGAAATCCGATTTGAACAATACTTGGCGCAAATTTTCAGCTACATCGGATAATAATTGCGCCCTCTAGAGCCTCAAGAAGGGCCATGATCGGTCTATAGGGGAGCTATATCAGAACATGGACCGATATTTCTTTATGGGATTAAGAACCTAAATTAGAAGATCGATCTATATGGCAGCTATATCTAAAGATAGTCTGATCTGGATCATACTCTGGTCGTATCATGGAGGCTTAATACAGGTCATTGTATCAAATTGCTGCGAAATCAGATATGTCAATATGTCGATAGATCGGCCTATATGGCAGCTATATCCAAATATTGTCCGATCTGAACCATACCATTTGAACCCATTTGTAATTCCCAACGACCTACATCAACAAGATGGTCTTTATCATGGGTGTGAGCAACAAATTCACGACGGAACGCATGATGGAAGTCTTAAACAAGCAAAACCAAGATTTGGTTGTGGAGAAATGTGAGGTCTTCCACAGGGAGGAGAAGGAGGAAGTAACTCTCCTTGTGGTGGGCATTGATCAAGTGGCAGGCCACCGTTGCGCAGAGTTTAGCATGTCCGCCTTTAATGCTAAGCGCCTGGATTCGGAACGTGGCGAGAACATCAGAAACAATTTTTCAGCCGGGGTTATCCCCTCCTATTGCTGGCGACATTTGTGAGGTACTATACCATGTAAAAACTTCTCCCCAAAGAGGTGTCCCACCGCGGCACGCCTTTCTGACACGGCGATAAAAAGGGGGCTCCTTATCATTGATCTCAAACTTGAATCAGACAGTACTCATTGATATGTGAGAAGTATGCCCCCGTTCCTTATGGAATGTTCATGGGCAAACTCGCAATTGATCTGTGATAAGTTTGCCTCAGACTGAAGGCATGGCATACTATGGACCAAGGCCGTCTTTTTCAAGATTGGGAAGACTAGTATTGACAAATATCCTCATCAGGCAGTGCAGTGGCAAGAGACACAATACCGCCTAAGGAACAGGGATTATTGTAGCCGTTGAGTGGAACGAACGTGTTTTTATTTCGCTCCTCGAAGAAAAAATAATCGTATCTTGGAATAGGTTCTACCTAGTACGAAAAAATTTGTAAAGCCTTTTTGGAATAGACTAGAAATGGACTCCAAAGACCCAATAGCTGCAGTGGTGGCGTCAGACTGTAACGTGTTCTTCTCCCCTCCTATGGGTGTGGGTGCCTTGGCACCTGTAGTCGAGAGTAATGCTTATAGCGCACAATTAGTCGTCTGGAAGAGACGGACGTGCCCAGGTGGTGTTTCTGACTCGTATCCAGACAGCGACGATGTAGTGGCCCAATCGAGAGATGAGGGCATCGGTATGACGGCAGAATTGAGCGATGGCTTTACTAAGCTCACAAGCAGACCCAGAAAGCAACCCCGGGCACAACGAAGCAGACAAAGGAGTTTGCACTGGCAGCGCAATCGGGCGAAAGTGCAGGATGCTGAAAGGGTTGGAACTGACATTCCAAGCACTTCTACGGAAGCTGGAAAAAGAATCAGATCCTCCGAAGAGCATAACATTGCTAAAATGCTAAAGAAGAAAAAGATCTCCGCGCTTTCATGTACTCTGGGAAAATCAAGACAGCCTCCGAACAATGGAAACACCAGACAGTGTCCTGTGGAGACAAAATCGGAACAGCAAAGAAGATAGCGCGCACGGCCCCTGTGTCTTCATGGAGGACTGGGACTTCCAAAAGGAGGCCACAGCCATCACGGAAGCGAAAGATGGTCGCAGAGAATGGTAATGAACCCCCCTTTTACGCCAGAGTGGCAAGGAGGCACAAAAGAGATGAGCTGACTTATACAGTCATCAATATCGGCAGTGCATCCGGTAGGATTCCACTAGATCATCGCTTCCAAGTGGAGGATCTGGTTAATGATTGTATTTTCAAACATGTGTGGAGGGTCTACCCATATAAATGATGAGCTGCGAGTATAGAGGGGACAACTTTGCGTCCGCGACATGTATTGATACCGTATCCACGCTCATTGGGAGGGCGCGCAAAGCTCAACTTGATGAGAAGGATGGACATCGCCCAGCTCACAAAGGTGATGGTCTTCACCAAGAGATAGGACAGTAAATTTCGACGGAACGCATGTTGGGATACTTGGGCAAGCAAAACGAAGGCTTGGTCGCAGAAAAGTGGGAGGTTTCCACAGGGAAGAGAAGCAGGAACTAATTGTCCTTGTGGTTGGCATTGATCAAATCTCCGTGACGAGTTTGGCTTAGATTTAAGGCATGGCGCACTAAGTAAGCAAGGCTGTCAGTTTCAAGATTGGGAAGACTGGGATAGGCAGAAATTCTCATTTTGAGACATCAGGCCGTGCAGTGGAAGGTGACTCAACACCACCCAACGAACAGGGGGCTGACAACGAGACAATCACGGCCTCTCTCAATATTGGACAGACTAGGATAGGCAAAGATCCTAATACTAAAATATCAGGCAGTGCAGTGGAGAGAGACCCAACACAGCCTATCAAATAGGGACCCGACGACGGACCCACCACCGACCTCAAGATTCGGAAGACTAGGACAAGCAGCATGAGTCTCTATGCAGCCAAACGAACACGGAGCCGACGATGTTACCATCACCTACACCCAAGAAGCCCAATTACATAGGATTTGGAAAGCTAAGATAGGCAAAACTTCAAATATTGAAACATCAAGCAGTGCAGGTACAATAGACTCAATAAAGTCTGACGAACAGAGACCCTAGGAAGGAATCACTACCGATTTTCTCAAGATTCGGAAGACAAAGTTGCTAATATTAAAACATCATGCAGTGCAGTGACAGTAAACACAATGCAGTCTAAACATGTAAAAGGGTGCTAACTTCGGCAGGACCGAATCTAGAATGCGGCATATAGAGCAACCCTGCAATCAGTAGCAACGCGCCAGATGAAGGAGAGGTATCGGGAGAAAAGCAGATGAGAAATGTCTATCCGCAGAAAGAAAAAGGAAATGGAAATACGTGAGAGTGAGCGAATTGAGATGTACAGAAATCAAAATGAAGTCCGGAAATTCTACCAAAGAATTAAACATCAAACCGATGGCTTTGGTGCAGGCACATCCTCCTGCAGAGACAAAGAAGGAAATCGGGTAACTGACACAGATAACATGCTGAGGTTATGGAAAGAACATTTTACCCAACTGCTAGTGTCCGACGGTGGCAGCGAAAAGGATATTGCAGAACCAATCAATGATGATGGTATAGAATTTTTACCTCCTAGTCAGAATGAGGTCCAAGTAGCAGTATACCGACTAAATAACAACAAGGCAGCAGGAGTCGACGGGTTACTCGCTGAACTATTTAAGACCGGAGGCGACACGCCGATAAGGCGTATGCATCAGCTTATCTGCGCAATCTGGCTAGAAGAATGCATACCCCATGATTGGAATCTCAGCATACTATGTCCCGTACACAAGAAAGGAGACAATACGAAATGTCCCAACTACAGAGGAATAAGTCTCTTCCCCATCGCATAGAAGATACTCTCGAGCGTACCGTGTGAAAGATTAAAACCTAATGTCAATGAGATAATTGGGCCCTATCAGTGCGGCTTTAGACCTGGCAAATCCACCCTAGGACAGATATTCACACTGCGCCAAATCCTGGGAAAGACCCGAGAAGAACAAATCAATACCTGCTATCTCTTTGTTGACAACAAAGCCTCTTTCAATACTCTTTTACGTTCAAAGGTATTTCAAGCCATGTCTGAGTTTGGTATCCCTGCAAAATTAATAAGACTCGGCAGCATGACACTTGCTGATACGCGTTCCTCAGTAAGAATAGAAAAGAATCTCTTCGAACCATTCAATGCCAAACGAGGTTTCGAAGAAGGAGACATTGTATCCTGTGATCTCTTTAATATACTGTGGGAGAAGATTGTACGAGGTACAGATGTGCATATTTATGGCGCACTAATCACAAGAGTACCAATGCTACTCGCCTATGCCGACGACATCGATATCATAGGTCGGTCACCGGAAGTAGTAACTGCAGCCTTAGAAAGATTCGAAATAGAGTCAGTGGAAATGGGTCTGGCAGTAAATGGAGATAAGACGAAATTAATGGTCTCAACTCCCAAAAAGCCTTGCACAACCGAGCAGATAAAGAAAATGGAGAAAGTTGGGAACCACAACTTTGAGACAGTCAGTAACTTTATCTACCTCGGCACCGCCGTAACCGAAACGAGTGACACCAGTTTTGAGATTAAGCGAAGAATAATACTGGCAAACAGATGCTACTTTGGACTAAGTAAGCAGTTTAGAAACAAGGCCATCTCGAAGATTACACTTTACAAGACATTGATACTACCCGTGCTGTTATATGGTTCTGAAGCATGGGTACTTGTGAAAGCAGATGAGGCAGTACTTGGAGTATTTGAGAGAAAGATTCTTTGTAAAATATATGGAGCATAATGGAGAATATAGGCGACGAGCTGTATGATGACGATAGCCTAGTTACACGCGTTGGCTAGGTCATGTTGTCAGAATGGATGAAGAAGCTCCAGCAAAGAAGTCTTTTGAAGGCAAACACGGTGGTACACTCAAACCGGGAAGACCGAAAGCCCAATGGAAAGATCAAGTTGTGGGAGACACTTCGAAACTTGGTGTCTGAGATTTTAGAATGAGCGCAGAAGATCGAGGCGCTTGGAACGCTATTCTACGATTGGCTAGTGGAACAAATATTCTGTCATAGCCAATTAAAGTAAAGTAAGTATAACCCCCCATCCTATGTTGTTTGCTATAAAAAGGTTCATAAATATTATTTTTAAGGACTTTAGAACCTTCAAATATGTTAAAATTCTAAGTTGTTCACACCTAGGCCACATACCCATTTCAACTTTCCAATATTAAATTCTTCTATAGAATACCTAAACATTAAAGTTCTTGCCTTTCTGTCAACTAAGATCGTTTTTTTATACACCATGCAATACAATTTCCCAAGTATTGAGTAGCGTCAGGGCGTGAGCGAATAAAACATCAACATAAATTTACATTTTCAATATGACTGACGATTATTGATTTTTGCTCAAGTTGCGGATATGCATAAACACATGCTGCCGATGGTGGCAAAAGGATATTTATATACAAAAAAAAAAAAAAAATTCTGTCAGCCATATTCAATAACACAACCGTGGGGATATGGATGTGGGCGGATATGGGTGGGTGTGGAAAAATGCTAAAATCCCCTCGAGCTTCATGGGCGTATAGGTGGGCCATGGGTGGTACCTGGGTGGTTGGCAGCCAAGTTAGGTGGGATGCTAAATATCACATTATGCATACATAATGAGGCGATTCATAATCACAACTCTGGGCTCCCCCAAGACAGATTGTGCCGTTTTTAGAAGAAAATTAAATTTCTGACTATGAATCAGCCATAGTAATGAAGAATTAACCATTGCGGGATGTGAGGCATAATTGTATGTCAAAATTTTAGACAGATTTTCTAGGTAATTGCACTGCTTATGTCACATACAATTTAAAGGCAAAAGTGACATTTTTTGGCTCCCTCCCAGGGGTAATACCATAGAACGATTAGAATATCCTGCCATAACAGAGCTACAATATTTGTCTAGGCAATTATGAGTGTTGTAATTAAATGATGCTACTTAGAAGACTGTAGGCGAACTGCAGAGGTAGGCAAGGAGACTGGCAGAGAGGTAATAATAAAAGTAAAATACCCCACCGTATTTCAATTACAACCAATTAGCAGTGATGTAAAGGAATGTTGAGCAAGGACAAGAAATCCTAAGGTGTGATAAGTTATGAAAGCTATGCTTTCGACACTTTGGCAACAATTTCAAATGAATCCGCCATAAAACTGTCAAAGGCAAAATGTATTCTATGACATATTTGTTTTAGAGGAAATTTATTTTTACTATGGCTTAAATTATTCGAATATTCATGCTGAGAAGGGGTTCTGTTTTTCTTCTAGAGGCTGAACTGAAAATTATAAAATCTTAAAGTTCAGCTGGGCCGAATCCCTTATACTCTTCACCATGGATAGACAGAAACAGAAACCTGTAAAAATGAGCTAAGTTCGCCCGGGCCGAATCTTGGCTACCCAACACCATGGATTCCGCTAAAAATGTGCCTTTATTAACTCAGTTCGTATTTGAATTATTTACAACAATCAAATCGAGAACTGGTAGCGGTTATTTTGACCTCAAGTAGTCATACAGGGGAATGGATATTAAGGGGGCCTATATCATAGCAGAAGTGTTTGCATTCAATTTCAGCAAAATAAGGTGAACATTGTGGCCTGTAGGAGCTCAAGTAGTGAAATTCGGGGAACGGTTTACATGGAGGCCAGATCAGGAGAGAATTGAGGCCTGTAAGGGACTCAAGAAATCAAATCCTAGGAACGGTTTATATGGAGGCTACCTAAAATAAGTATAGCTTATTACTTTTTAGATGGGTAATACAACATTCCATACCAAATTTCATGAATCTTATATAAAACAAGTAAGAGCGTGCTAAGTTCGGCCGGGTCGAATCTTATATACCCTCCACCAAGGATCAAATTTGTCGAGTTCTATGCGCGGTATCTCTTTTTAGAGCGTGCTAAGTTCGGCCAGGCCGAATCTTATATACCCTCCACCATGGATCGCATTTGTCGAGTTCTATGCGTGGTATCTCTTTTTAGGCAAACAAAGAATAATGAATAGGAACTGTTATGCTATTGGAGCTATATCAAGTTATAGTCCGATTCGAACCATAAATGAATGCTGAACATTGTAGAAGACATTGAGTAACATTTCAGTTCATTCGGATAAGAATTGCGTTTTGTAGGGGCTCAAGAAGCAAAATCGGAAGATAGGTTTATAGGGGAGCTGTATCAGACCATATTAGACACGTATGTTGGAAGTCATGAGAGAGGCCGTTGTACAAAATTTCTGCTAAATCGGATGAGAATTACGCCTTCTAGAGGCTCAAGAAGTCAAGATCGCAGATCGGTTAATATGGCAGCTATATCAGGTTATGGACCAATTTGAACCATATTTATCGCAGGTGTTAGAAGTTATAAAAAATTACTTCATGCAAAATTTAAGCCAAATCGGATGAGAATTGCGCCCTCTAGTGGCGCAAAAAGTCAAGACCCAAGATCGGTCAATCCCATGGCAGCCGGATGTACGTACCGGATTGACCCGATGGAGTTCTCTATCGGCAAGGGCTGCCTCCTCAGTGTACAACACACTGCTACAACAGCAACAACCCAAGATCGGTTTATATGGCAGCTATATCAGGTTGTGAAATGATTTAAAACATACTTAACACAGTTGTTGGAAGTCATAACATAACACTTCATGCAAAATTTCAGCCAAATCGAATAAGAATTGCGCCCTCTAGTGGCTCAAGAAGTTTAGATCCAACGTCGGTATATATGGCAGCCATATCAGGTTATAAACCGACTAGCGCAGTTGTTGCAACTCATAACATAACATTTCATGCAAAATTTCAGCCAAATCGAATGAGAATTGCGCCCTCTAGTGGCGCAAAAAGCCAAGACCCATGATCAGTCTATATGGCAGCTATATCAGGTTGTGAACTGATTTGAAACATACTAAGCACAGTTGTTGGAAGTAATACCAAAACACTATGTGCAAAATTTCAGACAAATCGGATGAGAATTGCGCCCTCTAGAGGCTCAAGAAGTCAAAACATGGACCCATTTAGTCCATTTACAATCCCAACCGACCTACACCAACAAGAAGTATTTGTGCAAAATTTCAAGCGGCTAGCTCTACTCCTTCAAAAGTTAGCGTGCTTTCGACAGACAAGCGGACGGACGGACAGGCATGGCTAGATCGACTTAAAATGGCATGACGATCAAGAATATATATACTTTATGGGATCTCAGACGCATATTTCGAGATGTTACCAACAGAATGACGAAACTAATATACCCCCATCCTATGGTGGTGGTGGTGGTGCGTTTGTTTGTAGGTTTTTTTGTTATAGACTCAAAAACGGCTGAACCCGTGGTGAAAATAGAATACTAAATTTTTTGATATCTGAAGGGGGAGCGGACCCTCCCCCTTACCCTAATTTTCAGAACCGCCAGATCTCGAAGATGGGTGGTGCAATTAAAGCGAAACTTTGTGCGCTACAAACAAAAATGTGGTATCCAAATTTCGGATGGGGTACCTTAGCGGGCCGCCCCACCCCAAAACCTACCAAATATTTATATACACCAATCACGACAATATGGGACTCAAATAAAAGGTATTTAAGATTAGACAACGTATCTGATATCGAATTGTCGGACCAAGTGTTAGGGGGACCACCCCAACCCCCCAAAACACCCCTAAATGGGACATATTTACCGACCATGGCAATATGGGTCTCAAATGAAAGGTATTTGAGAGTAAAATACGAATCTGATATCCAAATTTGGGACAAAGTTTTTGGGGTCCACCCCTTCCCCAAAACCTCCCTCAAGCAGCACTTATTTACTGATAATGGCAATATGGGGCTCAAATGAAAGGTCTTTGGAAGTAAAGCGTGAATCTGATATCAATGTTCGGGAAAAGTGTCTATGGGGCCACCCCACCCCCATAACACCAGCCAAATAGGAAGTATTTGCTGACCATTGCTCAAAGAAGAGGTATTTTAGAGTAGAACACGACTCTGATATATATTTTCAAAGGCAAGTCACTGAGTGGCCGCCCCATCCCCCAAAACACCCCCCAAACCGGTCATGTTTATCGACTATGGAAAAATGGAGCTCAAATAAAGGGTATGTGGGAGTAGACCATGAATCTGACATCAACATTCGGCACCAACTGTCTAGGGGACGCCCCACCACCATAACAACCCCCAAGTAGGACGTACTTGCTCACCAGACAGTTTGAGTCTTAAAGACAATGGAGCTCGATATTCATAATTTTTAGGGCCCATACCCCAAACTGGACAAACTTGCTGGCTTTTTCAATAAGGGGTTAAAGTGAATGTTATTTGGGATGAGAAAACGAATCTGATATCCAATTATGAGGCCAATGGTAATATGGGGTTCAAATATATGAGAATAGAGCATGTTGCTGATATATTCTCAGGGCTTAGTGATTGGGGGACTACCCCACTTCCCAAAACACCCCTAAATCGGGCATATTTATCGACCAAGTCTTAAATGAGAGGAATTGGGGGGTAGGGCAAGAATTGATACCCACTTTCGGCACCAATTTTCTGGGGGTCTACCCCTTTCCCAAAAAACCCCACAAACAGCAATTTTTTACATCGCAATATGGGGCTTAAATGAAGGAATTTGGGAGTAGAATACGAATTTGATAACCAAACGTAGGACCATGATAACCAAACGTAGGACCCAAGTTTCAGCAAAATCGGATAATAAATAAATAAACCTTAAAGCGAGAGATCGGTCTATATAAACGAAATTTTGCCTTCCACCCCAATTTTGCATGGCACCCCAAAAGCACGTAATTGGCATCAAATTTTGGTGTAAAATACCTTGGGGGGGACGCCCTATCCCAAAACCCAACCGAGCGGACATGTTTACCGTTTGGGGCAATATGGGTATCAAATGAAAGGTATTTAAGAGACAATATGCTCGGGACAATATGGGGCCCAAATGAAAGGTATTCGGGAGTAGAATACGAATATGGTGTGAAAAATTAAACCAAGTACCAGCCAAAATCAAATGTGGGTCACGTCCTGCCGTTCAGCAGGACATGAAGATCGCGGCAATAAAGAACTCAAGTTGTTGGAAGTGATACCAAAACATCACGTGCAAAATTTCACTCAAATCGGAAGAGCATTGCGCCCTCTAGAGGCTTAAGAAGTCAAGACCCAAGATCGGTTTATATGCCAGCTATATCAAAACATGGACTGATTAGAACCCTACCTAGCGCAGTTGTTGGAGGTGATATCAAAACTCTACGTGCAAAATTTCACTCAAATCGGAAGAGAATTGCGCCCTCTAGAGGCTAAAGAAGTCAAGACCCACGATCGGTTTATATGGCAGCCATATGAAAACATGGACCGATTAGAACCCTACATAGCGCAGTTGTTGGAAGTGATACCAAAACATCACGTGCAAAATTTCACTCAAATCGGAAGCGAATTGCGCCCTCTAGAGGCTCAAGAAGTCAAGACCCAAGATCGGTTTATATGGCAACTATATCATGGACCTATTTGGCCCATTCACAATCCCAACCGACCTAATCCAATAGGAAGTATTTGTGTAAAATTTCAAGCACCTAGCTTTACAACTTTGAAAGTTGGCGTATTTTCGATAGACAGACGGACGGACAGACATGGCTAGCCATCGACTTAAAATGTCATGAGGTCTTAGGCGCATATTTCGAGGTGCTACTAACAGAATGACGAAATTCGTATACTCCCACCCTTTGGTGGAGGGTATAAAAAGGAATTTGATATCTAATTTTGAGGCCAAGTGTTTGGGGATCGTCTCACCCCATAAACTCCCCCTAAGCCAATTGGAAATTGGAGCTAAAAAAAAGGAATTTGAGAGTAGAGTACGATGCTCATAATTTTTCAGGGCTAACTGCATGGGTGGCCGACCCATCCTACATACCCCCTGTAGCTGGACCTATTTGTGGACAATGGCAAAAAGGGGCTCAAATCTGATATTTGTTTTATGGCCAAGTGTTTCAGGGACGCCTCGCCTCGCCCCTCCTGCCAAATTTCGAGAGAATCGGATAACAAATGATCACCTTTTTGCAATATTTATCAAAATCGGACGAACATATATATGGGAGCTATGACTAAATCTGAACCGATTTCGAGCAAACTCCTCAGATACTGTGACTGTCGTCGAGGAAAGCGTTTTGCAAAATTTTGGCAAGATTGATCAATAGATGCGCTTGCTGTGACTCTAGAAGTTAAAATCGGGCGATATATATATATGAGAGCTATATATTTAAATCTGTACCGATTTCCATGGAATTCACCAGTAATATTGAGAGTCATTAGAAAATCTTTCCTGCCAAATTTCGAGAGAATCGGACAACAAATGATCACTTTTTTGCAATATTTCTCAAAATCGGACGAACATATATATGAAAGCTATATCTATATCTGAACCGATTTCGAGCAAACTCCTCAAATACTGTAGCCGTCATCGAGGAAAGCGTTAGGCAAAATTTTGCCTAGATTGGCCAAACAATGCGCCTACAGTGGCTCTTGGGGTGAAAATCTGGCGATATACATATATGACAGCTATATCAATATCTGAGCCGATATATTGTGGTAGTTGTCGAGGAAATTGTTGTACGAAGTTTTGGCAAGATTGGTCAATAAATGTGCTTGTAGTGGCTTTAGGAGTGAAAATCGGGCGTTATATATATATATGAGAGCTATATCTAAATCTGAACCGATTTCCATAAAATTCACCAATAATGTCGAGAGTCGTAAAAAAATCCTTCCTGCCAAATTTCGAGAGAATCGGTTAACAAATGACCATTTTATTGTATTATTACTGAAAATCGGATAAACATATATATGGGAGCTATATCCAGATCGGAACCAATTTTTTCCAATTTCAATAGGCTTCGTTTCTAGGCCGAAAAACATGTCTGTACCGAAGTTGAAGACGATTAGATGAAAACTGCGACCTGTACCTTGTACACAAATTAACAAGGACAGACAGACGGACGGACAAACAGACGGACGGACAGACAGACAGACGGACATTGCTAAATCGAATCAGAAAGTGATTCTGAATCGATCGGTATACCTATCAATGGACCTATCTCTCGTCCTGTTGGGTGTTACAAACAAATTCATTAACCTGTACCACAGTAGAAGGCGCAGCGGACTGGGTCCTATATCTAAATATAGTCCGATCTCCACCTTATTGAGCCTTCTCAATAAGCTCCTGGATATGTCAACTCCAGTTTAGTTTTCTATCTAAGATCACACCCAACTATGGGTTGCCCAAAAAGTAATTGCGGATTTTTCATATAGTCGGCGTTGAAATTTTTTTTCAACGGCTTGTGACTCTGTAATTGCATTTTTTCTTCTGTCAGTTATCAGCTGTTACTTTTAGCTTGCTTTAGAAAAAAAGTGTAAAAAAAGTATATTTGATTAAAGTTCATTCTAAGTTTTATTAAAAATGCATTTACTTTCTTTTAAAAAAATCCGCAATTACTTTTTGGGCAACCCAATATTTGCCTTGTCGTATGTCGAAATTGTTCTGTTGACGAAAGGTTTTTTCTCAAAACGGCCAACCTTCATCTGCTGTCTGGATTTACGATGAGAACACTGTTTCAAGCCCAGTTGTAAGTTTTCTCAAAGACCCTTTTGGCCAACAGTCTATAAAGACCCGGTTCCCTTTATTTCTAAAAGCCCCTCGAAGTCAACAAACGCCGCCAACATATAAATCTTGGCATCAAAGGATTCTTCATCCAATGAAATTATTTCTATCGTTCAAAACTCAAAGATGCTGCTTTTTTCTCAGTCGTCACCTATTTGTCTATGACCTCTTTACTGGCAAATAACTACCACTCGACACGATTTTTTTCTTTGCCAATCCGATTACAATCCTCAGTAACTTCTGATAGAAATGTAATCTGGTAATTCGATTGTCTGTGGCCGTCTGTTTTACTGCTCATCTTCATTTCCGCCATTATGCAACCTCAAAGTCAGTTTAGGCCACCAATCAGTGAGTGGATGCAGCAATTTCGATTTTCAAGACCTCGTTTTCACTTCGACGTTTTTGTTTTTCTCCTTTTTTTTGGCTTTTCTCTGTTTTATGTTTCGGTGTCATGTCATGCTCTTATTTAGAAAGTGAATGGACAGACAGACGGATAGAGAGAACGGACGCCCGAATGACGATGGTGCTCAACAAACGGAGAATTATTTCACATCCTTGTTATTTTTTTGGTTGCCTGGCTTTATTTTCGCAGCTAAGGATGCTACTTTGAAGCAATCTTGACCCCATGATGCCTGCTGCCATGTGCATGCTCCAAATTGCACTTGGCCACCACTTGGGGTGTACATGTGTCTATGTAAGTGTGTGTGTGCGTGTGTGCGAATTGCACTTTCCCTGTAAGAGCTCGTTAAAACGCCACAAAACTCCACATCCTTTCATGGGCTTTGCTGGCCGGCTTTATGTAAATTGTATGCCGTTCTACATTCGATTCGCGCGCGCCTACTTTTAGGCGGACTACATGACGACGCTATGATGATGATGCAGCATATTTTTCGGCCTGGCAAAGAAACAAGAGAAGGTATGGCATACTTTTGGTCATCAGCAACAATAGCTAGGGCCAATTGTTTCAAGGGATTTGAACAGGCCCTTTGGCATAACTAAAGTAAGGTTGCCACAAAATGAGCATTCAGTTCAATCAGAACACTAGAATGAACAATTTTTGGGTCATCTTTGTCAAAGGAAATTATTTTGATTAAGAGATTAGTTGTTATGGCACCAGCTAAAACATGCATTCACGAGAGCTAAAAACAAGTAAGAATGTGCTAAGTTTGGTCTAGTCGCATCTTGGGAACCAACCACCATGGATTCTGTTAAAAATTTTTATATACCAAATTTCTACAGCATTGGGCAAAAAATTTTAGTTTTTTAGCCGTACGGCAGAGGTTAGCATGTCCGCCTATGACGCTAAACGCCTGGGTTCGATCGGACTGCACTCATTGATGTGTTAGAAGTTTGCCCCTGTTCCTTAGTGTAATGTTCATGGGCAAAATTTTCAATTTGCAGATAATACTTGGCACGATTCTTGATAGCCGCAACAGAATACTCAGTGTAAAATGTCAGACCTATAGTGTACAATTGCCTCTTCTAGAGGCTCAATATGTCAAATCGGAAAATCGGTTTATATATCAGGTTCTTGACCGATTTGAACCGTACTTAGTTGCTGAAATTCACAACAGAACACTTCATTTAAACTTTCAGCCAAATCGGAAAAAATTGAGGCTTCCAGGGGCTCCAGAAGTCAAATCAGGAGATCGGTTTATATGGAAGCTATATCCAAATCTGAACTGATATGGTCATTTGGCAATCCCGAAAAACTTACATCAATGCTAAGTATCTGTACAAAATTTCACGCAGCTAGCTTAACGCGTTCGACCGCTATCGGGATTTCAACAGACCGACAGAGATGGCTAGATCGACTCAGAATGTCGAGACGATCAAGAATATATATACTTTATGGGGTCCTAGATCAATATTTCGAGGTGTTACAAATGGAATGACTAGATTAGTATAAACCCATCTTACGGTAATGGGTATAGAAATCAATTTGTGTTTGTTTGTTTGCCGGTTTGTTTGTTTGTTCGAAGGTTGTGTGGGTTGGTCTGGAAGGAAACATAGGCTTTACAATTTTTTGATATTGAAAGGGGGACGGACCCTCCCCCTTATCCCAAAAGTACTAAGCAAAAATAAAAGTAGACCGATCGGGACAATATGGGAATCAAATGAAAGGTATTCGGGAGTAGAATACTAATTTTATAAAAAAAAAGTAGGGTCCAAGTACCTGGGGGGCCGCCCCAGCCCCAAAGCCCCCTAAGATGGGGTTATTTGACCATCACGACAATATGAGACTCAAATGAAAGGTATTCGGCAGTAGATCACGTATATGGTCAGGAAGAAGGAATAGGCTTTATAATTTATTGATATCGGAAGACCCTCCCCCGTTACCCCAAAAACACCACCCAAAATCAAAAGTGGACCGATAAGGCCAATATGGGTATCAAATGAAACTGATGCGGTAGTAGATAACGAATCTGGCATACAAATTCATTTCGAAATATGGGATGTCACCCCACCTGCCCCAAAAACGCAAAAAATGTGCATATTAACCAATCACGGCAATATGAGTCTCAGTTTGTTTATTTGTTCCGTATAGACTGAAAGACGGCAAAACCGATTTCTCGAAATTTTCGCATATTGTGTAGATTGGTCTGGAAGGAAACATACGCTATAATTTTTCGATGTGGGAAGGGGGAAGGACCCTCCCCCTCATACCAAAAACACCACCCAAAATCAAAAGTGGGCCGATCGGGACAATATGGGTATCAAATGAAAGGTATTGGATAGTAGAATACGAATATGGCATTACAATTTGCGTAAAAATACCCTTCCGGCCGTCCCAACGCCAAAACTCACCCAAACAGACATATAGGACGTTCATGTCAATATGAGGCTCAAATCGAAGGTATTCGGGAGAAGACATCGAATCTGGCATACAAAGTCAGATTGAAGTATAGGGGTCTCCTCACTACACACCTTTCCCCTCCCCCCCCCCAAAAAAAAAAAAAAAGAAACGCCTCAAATGGGCATAAGACCCACTAGGAAAATATGGGACTCGGCTGAACCGATTTTCTTAAAAATTTCACAGATTGTGTATGTTTGTCTGGTAGGAAACAAAGGCTGTATAAATTTTAGATATCGGATGGGGGCGGACCCTCAAGACGCCACCAAAAACCAAAAGTGGACCGATGGGCTCAATGTGGCTATCAAATGAAAGGTATTGGAGACTAGAAAATAAATATCGTATTAAAATTTGGATCCAAAAACCCAGCGGGCCGCCACAACCCCAAAATTTCGCTAAACAGATATATGATGAATAATTCGACTTTTATGGGTTTAATACCCTATATCGGGAAATCGGTCTATATGGCAGCTATATCCAAATATGAACCGATCTAAGCCATATTTAACAAGAATGAGTAGGAGTCTACCAGAACTCACTGTGCCAAATTTCATCGAAATCGGATGAAAAATGGTCCTCTTATGTGTTCAATATTCTATGTCGAAAGATCGTTTGGTCTATATGGCAGCTATATCTAAATATGGTGCGATCTGAACCACATTCGACAAACAGGTGTACGGGTCTACCGGAGCTCAATAAGCTAAATTCAACGAAATGGGATGAAAAATGCTCCTCTTATGAGTTCAATACTCTATTTTGAAAGATCGGTCGGTCTATATGGCAGCTATATCTAAGTATGGTCCGATCAGGACCACATCCGACAAATAGGTGTAAGGATCTACCGGAGCTCAATAAGCCAAATTCAACGAAATCGGATGAAAAATTTTCCCTTTACAGGCTCTATACACTATATCGGGAGATCGGTATATGGCAGCTATAACCAAATATGGTTCGATTTGGACCACATTTGACAGGAATGGGTTGGGAAGGAATGGGTTGGGGATCAAAATCGGCAAGGAAATAAATCTCTTATGGTCTAAATAGGGCGGAACCTTCCCCTTACCCCAAAAACCCCACCCAAAACTAAGAGTGGACCGATCGGCACGAAATATTAGACGTTCATGTCAATATGGGACTTAAATGAAAAACATTCGGCAGTAGATGGCATAGAAGATTAGATCCAAGTAATGGGAGGTCGCCCCACCCTCAAATACCCCCAAACGGGCATATTAGCCGACCATGGCTATATTGGACTCAAATGAAAGGTATATGGGAGAAAAATACGTATATGACATTCAAATTTGCGTTCAAGTCTAGGAGGCGCCTTTCGTACTAAAAATACGTCAAATAGGTTAATTGACCCATTGTGACAGTATGGAAATCAAATGAAAGGTATTTGAGAATAGAAAACGAATTTGATATCCAATTTTGGAGCCAAGTGTTTGGGGGGATATGATGAATTTCAGTTTAGGGGGTGACACCCTAAAGCACCCCCTAAACTGAATTTCATATCCGACTATGGCAAATGAGAGCTCAAATCAACAATATTTGGAGGTAGAGAACGAATTTTATATCTATTTTCATGGCAAAGTACCGGTGGCCGCCCCAGCCCCAAAACACCCTCCAAACGGTTCATATTTACCGACCATGGCAATATTTAGGAGTGTTGCATGAATTGAGGCCACCGTAGCGCAGAGGTTAGCATGTCCGCCTATGACGCTGAGCGCCCGGGTTCGAATCCTGGCGAGAACATCAGAAAAAATTTTCAGCGGTGGTTTTCCCCTCCCAATGCTGGCAACATTTGTGAGGTACTATGCCATGTAAAACTTCTCTTCAAAGAGGTGTCGCATTGAGCTTAAACCCGAATCGGACTGCACTCATTGATGTATGAGAAGTTTGCCCCTGTTCCTCAGTGGAATGTTCATGGGCCAAATTTGTATTGTATTTGCACGAATTTAATATCCATATTTGAGTCGAAATGTCTGAGCTGCCATCGCTCCTCTAAAAGGCACTTCTCATTAACCTAATTTTTGAAAACCCCAGACCTCGGAGATTGGTAATGCTATTCGTTCGAATTTTTTTTTTACATTCTTTCTGTCACCAAGGAGTGTAAGAAGGAGATTTAAGCCTTCCCTGAGGATGGCAGAATCCGCATCGCTTGAGTGCTGAGCCATAACGGAGTAAGGGGGAATGAAAGGGCAGACGATGTGGCAGTGAAGGCCAGAGGACTGCCGTCGATAAACTTGGTTATACCGAAGCCTTTTGGGTCTTCGCAGTCCGATTAAAGCGCGTGGTCGACAATCGTGCTCACTGTGGAACAGCGAAACAGACGGTAGGACGGCGAAAATATGATGCGGTGGTGATCCGGATCGTGAGAGGGTGAGGCTATTACTGAAAGGAAGTAAGAAGGAGGTCAGCATAGCTTTTGGTGTTATAACGGGACACTTAAGACTACGAGCTCACTTATGCAACATCGGTGCGGCAAGTGATAGCATGTGTAGGGCATGTGGGGAAGATGATGAGACGTTGGAGCATTTTCTAATAATTAAAATGTTCTTCTTTGAGATTACGGTTTAGTTTTTAGAGCGCACAACAAGCCGATTACTGGCTTAGGTGTATATCTACAGTGGCATGGGGCAGATTAATATCTGCGCCCTCTTTTCAAACTAACCTAACGAAACCTAGTTCGGCGTCATAGGTGGACATATGCTACAATGGCACGAATTCGATATTCACATTCATGGCGAAGTGTCTCCACCCTAAAAAGATATTAGAGAATTGAAGAGGGCGCAGCGGAGGGAGCCCGGTTCGTCCAGCAATATAAACTCTCGGCCGTCCTGCATGATTGTTTAGTGTTGGGTCAATCCCCCCCGACACTAAGACCCATGGGGGATGGGGCAACTCCCCAGGTTATTTGAAACCAGAATTTTACACCAATATCGTGTTTTTCAATCGGTGCACCCATCTCCGAGATCTGGGGTTTTTGAAAATGTGGGTTAGGATGACCCCCCCCCCCCCCCCCCTACCCCACCTTTCGGATATCAAAAAGTTAAGTACCAGTATTTCATCGGGTTCAGACGTCTCTGAGTCTATACGGAACAGACAAACAAAGCGCAACAATTCCATTTTTATACCCTCCCCCTTAAATTGGCGGAGTATACTTTTTTCGTCATTCCGTTTGTAACACATCGAAATATTGACCTGAGACCCAATAAAGGACATATATTTTTGATCATCTTGGCATTCTACAATAAGTCGAGTAACCCCTGTCCATCCGTCTGTCGAAAGCGCGCTAAGTTTCGAGGGACTTAAGCTAGGCGTTTGAAATTTTGCAGGAATACTTCCTCTAAGTGTACGTCAGTTGGGGTTATAATGGGCTATATTGGCCCATATTTTAATATAGCTGCCATATAAATCGATCTCGGATCTTGACTTCTTGAGCCTCTTGAGGGCGCAATTCTTATACGATTTGGTTGAAATTTTGCATGAAGGATTTTGTTCTAACTTCCAAGAACTGTGCTTAGTATGGTCCAAAGCGGATCATTACCTGATATAGCTCCCATATAAACCGATCTCGGGTCGTGATTTCTTGGGCCGCTAGAGGGCGCAATTATTATACACGAGTTGGCTTAAGTTTTGCATGAAATGGTTTGATTTGATTTTCAGCATCTATGCCAAGTATTGTCTAAATCGATCCAGAATCTGATACAGCTCTCACATAAATCCATCTCCTGCTTATAGTTCTTGAGCCTCTTGAGGGCGTAATTCTTATCCGATTTGGCTGAAACCTTGCAATAAATCGGATAACAATTGTGGTTTCTAAGGGCTCGAGAAGTCAAATCGTAGGACTACTTTATATGGAAGATATATCCAAATGTGAACGGATATGGCCCATTTGCAATATTCAACCATCTACGTCAACAGGAAATATCAGAGCAAAATTTCAAACAGATATCTTAATTCGTTAGTGTTTTCCTCTATTGTGCTTTCCGCGGACGGAGGGACGAACGGACCCATTGTCTTCGAATGTCTAGACAATCAAGTCTGTATATCGACTTTATAGGGTTTCAGGGCAATATTTCGAGGTTTTATAAACGGAATGTGGATTAGTATACTCCCCCATCCTATAGTTGTGGCTATAATAAGACGTATGCCTGAACTCGTCTGCGCAATCCCCAGCAAAGAAGTCACTCGAAAAACAAAATTGAAGCAATCATTTTGAAGTTACCATAATTTAAATTCCTGCATTATTCGTCGTATAATTTTAAACAACCTAAATGGCACATATGGGGCTATTTTCACATACATATATGAAGATATCTGACCGGTCTAGAGAAACTACAGCATATTCAGGGTTCGTCATGCTTGTGCTTTGTTCAACAACAATGAATTATCCCTTTCTGTTGTTTGTATAGAAGATTCTACTGTTGTTGCTTTCAGAGTCCTTTGACTTTCTCATTTGGCAGTATCACAGCATTATTTAGCATTTGCCACTGCTGTTACACTTTCACAATGACTGTCATGTGTTATTTGCTAGTGTGTGTGTGTGTGTGCGTGTGTGTGTATAGTTGCGGGGCATGTTTTTGGTACAATAGCAAGAGTTGGAGGCTAGTTCAAGCTCCCTTATGTTGTCCTCGTCATAGAAAGGCGATGGTACCAACTCTATCTTGAACATCCACATGGTTTACTCTTCACACTTGAATATAGAAGTTTGCCATAGCGGCACTGTCATGCAAGTTCCCTTTTTCAAACTTAGTAGAAACAGAAAACAATGGAACATTTGTAGGAAATGATAAAAGAATGCGCATTAAATAGGTAAAGAGAGCGATTCATATTATGGGCCGATTTGGATAATACTTGGTTTCTTGGAGACCATAGTAGAAGTCATAGTGCAAAATTCAGCCAAATCGGATAAAAATTGCGTCATTTAGGGGCTCAAGAAATAAAATCGGGAGATGGAGTTTAAATGGGAGCTATATCAGGTTATTGACCGATTCAATTCATATTAAACACTTGCTGTGAAGATAGTCGTTGTAGAATATTTCAACCAAATCGTATAAGAATTGCCCTTTCTAGAGGCTCAAGAAGTATCATCGGGAGATCGGTTTATATGGGAGACATAACAGGTTATTAACCGAAATAAACCGAACTTGGCGTAGCAATTGGAAATCGAAACATACCACATCATGCAAAATTTCAGCCAAATCGGATAATAATTGCGCCCTCTAGCGGCAAGTCAAGAAGTCAAGATCTGAGATCGAATTATATGGCGGCTATATCAGGTTATGAACCGTTTTACATCATACTTGGTATAGTTGTTGGAAGTGATAACAAAACACCTCATTCAAAATTTCAGTCAAATCGGATAGGAATTGCGACGTTTAGAGGCTCAAGAAGTCAAGATCCGGGATCGGTTTATATGGCAGCTATATCAAAACATGAATCGATATGGCTAAATTACAATCCCAACCGACCTACGCAAATGGGAAGTATATGTGCAAAATTTGAAGTGCCTAGCTTTGTTCTTTCGAAAGTTGGCGTGCTTTAGACAGACGGACGGACAGACAGATAGACAAACAGAAAAACAAATAGACAAGCGGCTGGACAGACAGACAGTCAGACGGACGGACAGACAGACATACGGACAGACAGACACACGGACAGACAGACAGACAAACAGACGGACAGACAGATGGCCAGACAGATGAACAGACAGATAGACGGACAGACAGACAGACAATGGAATGGCAGACAGGCAGAAAGACGGACAAACAGACAGACAGACGGACAGACAGACAGACAGACGGACGGACAGATAGACAGACGGACAGACGGACAGACAGACACACGGACAGACAGACAGACAGATAGACGGACAGACAGACAGACAGACGGACAGACGGACAGATAGACAGACAGATAGACAGACAGATAGACAGACAGATAGACAGACAGATAGACAGACAGATAGACGGACAGACAGACAGACAATGGAATGGCAGACAGGCAGAAAGACGGACAAACAGATAGACAGACGGACAGACAGACAGACGTACGGACAGACAGACAGACGTACGGACAGACAGACAGACGGGCAGTTGGACAGACAGACAAACAGACAGACACACGGACAGACAGACACGCAGACGGACAAACAGACGGACAGACAGACAGACAGACGGATGGACAGACAGACATACGGATGGACAGACAGACAGACACTCGGACGGACAGACAGACACACGGACAGACGGATGGACAGACAGACAGCCACTCGGACGGACAGACAGACAGACGGACAGACGGACGGACAGACAGACAGACACACGGACAGACGGACAGACAGATGGACAGACAGACAAACAGACGAATAGACAGACACACGGACAGACGGACAGACAGATAGACAGACAGACAGACAGACTGACAGACAATGGGATGGGAGACAGGCAGAAAGGCGGACAAACAGACAGACGGACGGAGAGACAGACAGACAGACGGACGGACAGACACACAGACGGACAGATGGACAGACAGACAAACAGACGAACAGACAGACACACGGACAGACAGACGGACAGACAGATAGACGGATAGATAGATAGACGGACAGACAATGGAATGGCAGACAGACAGAAAGACGGACGAACAGACAGACGAACAGACGGGCAGACAGACAGATAGACGGACGGACAGACAGACAGACAGACGGACAGACAGACACACGGACAGCCGGACAGACAGACGGACAGATAGACAGACAGATAGACGGACAGACAGACGGACGGACAGACAGACAGACAGACAGACAGACGGACAGACAGACAGACAGATGGACAGACAGACAGACACACGGACAGACAGACAGAAAGACAGACAGACCGACAGACAGACAGACAGACAGACAGAAAGACAGACAGACAGACAGACAGACAGACGGACGGACGGACAGACAGACGGACAGATAGACAGACAGATGAACGGACAGACAGACACACAGACGGACAGACAGACAAACAGACGAACAGACAGACACACGGACGAACGGACTAATAGACAGACAGACAGACGGACAGACAGACAGATACACAGACAGATAGACGGATAGGCGGACAGACAGACAGACAGACGGACAGACAATGGAATGGCAGACAGACAGACAATAGAAGGGCAGACAGACAGAAAGACGGGCGAACAGACAGACGGACAGACGGACAGACACATAGACAGACGGACATACAGACAGACAGACGAACGAACAGACGACAGATAAACAAACAGAAACACGGACATACAGACGGACGAACATGACTAAATCGACTTGGTTTGTCAAGACGATCAGGAATAAAAGCACTTTCTTGGGTCTCAGATCAATATTTCAATTTGTGTTACAAACGAAATGACTAAATTAGTATACCCCCCATCCTATGGTGGAAGGTATCTTTTAGCACTGATGGGTTAACGTCCTAGGCCCATAAAAGCCGATTCCAATGCATTTTGGCGAGTTGACTTGTTTTAAGTTAGGTTATGTTGAATAGTGGGTGCAGATATCAATCCGCCCCATGCCACTGTGGACATACACCTAAGCCAGTAATCGGCTTGTTATGAGCTCTAAATACAAAAAAGTAAACTAATTAAAAGAAAATCTAAGTTTGGAATGCCGTGCAACATACAAAATCTTTAATTGTTTTCCATGCCACTCCTCTAAGTTGCTTCATGTCTTGTATAGTGTCTCTACCTAAGTGCTTGTATCTGCTAGAATCAAAAGCCGGACAATGTCAAAGGAAATGCTGCAACGTCTCATCATCGTACCCGCATATCCTACGCTTGCTATCACTTGCCGCACCAATTTCACATAAGTGAGCTGGTAGTCTTGTGTGTTCCATTGTGATACCAATAGCTATACCTTCTCACTTCCCTTCGAAATAGCCTCGCCTTCTCACGATGTGGATCCCCCATAGAATTTTCGCTGTCCTACCGACCGTTTCGCTATTCCACAGGGTTTCATGCGCATTCACCCCCACGCCCTTAACTCGGACTGCGTTGACCCTAAAGGCTTCGGGTTTACAAAGTTTATTGACGGCTATCCTTTGGCCTTCACCACCAAATCGTCTGCCCTTTCATTCCTTACTCCGTTATGACCCGGCAACCAAACGATGCGGGTTGTGCCGTCCTCAGAGAAGGTGTCACTCTCCTTCTAATGCCGCAAGACTGTTTGTGACCTTATTGTCCTGCTCGTTATTGCCCTTATGACAATTTTACTGTCCTTAAAGATCTTCACACTCGACATCCTCACGTTAGCACCACACCACCTCACGTATTCCGTGATCGCCCGGATCTCCGCCTGCAGGACCGTATTATGGTCAGGCAGTCTAAAACAGATCTCAGTCCCTGGCTTCTCAATGTAGACCCCCAGGCCCACTCTGTCCTCTAGCTTTGATTCATCCTTGTAACATGATCTTCCAGATGGCAATACTAGGGTTCCCCCAATCCAAGATTGTGCCGCTGGCAGCAGTACCTCTTACTCGACCACAAGTCTCGTCTAAGGTATCCAAATTGAAGGGGGATGTCGAAGGGCCTAACACAACTCATTGTCCCCAATTTTAGCGAAATCGGACTATTAGTGCGCCATTTATGTGCCCAAGATGTTGAGTCAAAAGATGGGTTCTTATGGCAGGTAAATCTAAATCTAAATCGATGTGAACAAAATTGAACAAGGATGTCGAAAGGCCTAACACAACTCATTGCCCCAAATTTTAGCGAAATCGGACAATAAATGTGCATTTTATGGAACCAAGACATTAAATTGAATGTGTTGGCCTATATGGCAGCCATGAAGGATATCGAAGGGCCTACCAAAACGCACTGTCCCAAATTTCGACGAAATTGGACAATAAGTGCAACATATTGGATTGCCCAAAAAGTAATTGCGGATTTTTTAAAAGAAAGTAAATGCATTTTTAATAAAACTTAGAATGAACTTTAATCAAATATACTTTTTTTACACTTTTTTTCTAAAGCAAGCTAAAAGTAACAGCTGATAACTGACAGAAGAAAGAATGCAATTACAGAGTCACAAGCTGTGAAAAAATTTGTCAACGCCGACTATATGAAAAATCCGCATTTACTTTTTGGGCAACCCAGTATATGGACCCCAAGCGTTAGACTGAGAGATGGATCTATATGGGAGCCACATCCAACTCTGGACCGATCTGGGCTAAATTGCAAAATGTGTCGAAAAGCTTAACGCAACTCATTGTTCCAAATTTCAGCAAAATCGGACAATAAATGCGCCTTTTATGGGCCCAAGACCTTAATTCGAGAGGTCAGCCTATATGGCAGCCATATCCAAATCTAGACCGATCTTGGCCACATTGAGGAAGGATGTTGAAGGACCTAACCCACTGTCCCAAATTTCACCGAAATTGGACTATAAATTATTATTTATTTATTATTTATTTATTTTTAAAAATCTCTTCATTTTCATACAATTTGTCTTATGTATAATGTCCCGCGAAACCATGTCGGTTTGTCTGCAGGATGTATATCAGCCAAGCTGTAGTATTTCAATTTTTTTTTAATTTTTTTTTTTTTTTTTTTTTTTTTTTTTTTTTTTTTTTTTTTTTTTTTTTTTTTTTGAATTGAATTGATAAGTTTTGAAATAAATAAATAAATGCAATAAAAAAATTCAATTCGATATTAGAAATTTTTTTATCATTTTACATCTTTTAAAGCTATTATTATTATTGATGATATTTAGTGGTAATTTATTTAAAAAATTTGGTAGAGTAACTTCCAGAGAGTATTTTCCATAATCGTTGCGATATTTAGGAACTTCGTATTTGCCAGATGCTTTTCTTCGTGTATTCCTGCTGTGGCTAATGCGTTTTAAAAAGGTTGGGTTGTTGAAGAATTCTCGAGCTATGGTTGTGTTGTAGAGTCCATCGATGTTTAGTATTTCAAGGGACTTGTATAAGTCATTGGAAGGTGTGAGTGCTATGTTATTATTTCGATTCTGTTGGTTGTTTGATGTTTTCGTTTTATTTTTATTTATAAGTTTTACTAGTCTGTTTTGGTACATTTGCAATATTCTACAATGTTTAGACTTTCCCCACGCAGTAGTACCATGTCTCAATTGAGATTCTACTAAAGAAAAATATGCTTGCCTTAGTACAAAGTACGGTGAACAATTACTAAGGTGATACAGAGCAAACATACATTTCCTGAGTCTTTTTGTTAGCTGTTCGATATGGGCTTTCCATTTAAAATGTTGATCTAAGTGTACACCTAAATATTTGTATGTTTCCACAAACTCTATGGTGGTTTCACATTGGTCGTTTAGGGTTTGATTAGTTGTGGATGTACAAGCTCGATGAAGGCAATCAAAATTATGAAAAATAATTTTTAAATTAGATTTTGGTATGTGCCTAGGTCTGATGTGCATCACTTTAGTTTTGTTGGAATTAATTATAAGACCGTTATCGTGGCACCATTTGCTGAGAATATTGAGCTCATTCTGCATAATTGATTCGGCTTCCTTAATATTCTTGCTTTCCACAAGAACTACAGTGTCATCAGCGTAGGAAAAAGCAGTGCTGTTTTTTAGCATTTTGAGCATCTCATTGGCGTAAATTATGTATAATATCGGGCCCAATTTAGATCCTTGTGGTACTCCGAAATTTGCAGTTTTGTGGGTACTTAATTCGTTATCTATTTTAACTTTATATTGCCTGCAGTTGAGATAGTTTTTAAACCAATCCAGACAATTTCCTCTGATACCACATTTTTCTAGTGTATTTATAAGTTGTGTATGCGTTAATGTGTCGAAAGCCTTGCTGAAATCAATAAATAATGCTAAGCAGTGATAGTTCTCATTTAATTTCTTGTTGATGTGGTTCGAAAAAAAACCCAAGTAGCTGGTTAATATTTTTGCCTTTTTGAAATCCGAACTGTTGTTTATTTATTATTTGGTATTTTGTCAGGAAACTGTTGAGTCTTCTTACCACAATGTCTTCCAAGACTTTCTCTACGGCAGATAGGATTGATATTGGCCTATAGTTATTTAAGTCATTTTTACTTCCATTTTTAAATATTGGCCTAACGATGGCAGTTTTTAAAAGAGGTGGAATTACGGATTCATTTAAACTCATATTAATAAATGAAGTTATTATTGGTGTAAGATTAACAGCATTTGTTTTTAAATCTACAGCTCTGATACAGTCTACACCTGCAGTTTTTTTCGGATTGAGAGATTTTAAAATATTCAATATTTCTTCTTCATCAGTTTCTCCCATGAACATTGTATTTTGCAAATTTGTTCCCTCGTTTGGACAGGTTATGATGTTGCAAGGATGCAATATTTTTTGGATATTTTCTTCAAGCGAATGGGCAAAACTATTTGCCAATACTAGCGGACTCACCGAAGGAAAATGTTTTTTCATATTGGCATCAATGTTCTCAACTCTCTTGCCGGTAATACGGTTAATTGTTTTCCAAGTTTCACGTATATTATTTTTGTTTTGTATAAATTCATTGAAGTTATATTTGTTTTTAGCGTAATTTATTTTTTTGTTTAATTTATTGTTAAATGCTTTGTATATTTTTTCGTTGGTTTTGTTATTTCTATTTTTTTGCCATTTTTTATGTAGTTTATCTCTGATCTCACAACATTTTACTATTTCATTATTGAGCCACGGGTGCGGGTTACGTTTATCTGTTCGTTTGTTTGCTGTGTATTTAGATTTTTCATAAATTGTTTCAAATTTAGTATAGATTTTATCAAACAATTCATTAGCGTTCGTTGCTTCATTTAATAGTAAAGACCAATTCGTGTTTTTTATTAATTGATTAACTTTTGACGTATTGATATTCACTTTTGCATCACCCTGTTTACTTTTGTTGGTTATGGTGTTTGTTTCTCTTTTATGATCCATGCATCCAAATATTGCGTAGTGGTCTGCTATTGCTGTTTTTATTATTGCTGCATACGCTCTCTCTCTCTTTCTGTTGCACCTCATGAACAGGTGGTCAATGCACGTTTTGGTGTTGGTGTTTGGGTCTTCTCTTGTTGGCTCGGCCACCATACAATGCAATCCATGCGAAGAGAGTATTCCAAGATATTTGGTTGTGTTGCAGTTTCTCTTTTGTGTGTCAATATTTGTATCTCCGGTCACTATTAACTCATTCTTATTGTTTATACTGCTTATGGCTTCATCCAACTCTTTTAAAAAGGGTTTAATACTCAAATTTGGTGGGCGATAAATAGCTATTATAGATATGTTTGTGTTGATGTCCACCCTCAACACCTCTGCAAAATTCATTTGGATGCTAACTTCATTGTATTGGAGATTCTCTTTGATATATATTACCACACCACCACCTCTTCCTTCTCTATTTAAGAAAATGGAATTGAAACCATCAATTTGGTATAAGATATTCTCATCACGTTTAATATTTATTTCAGTTAAAATTATTAGTTGTGTTTTATTCAAAATGTTTTTTGTGTAAGTCAAAAATGCGTTAAAGTGCTTTCGTAGCGATCGAATGTTTATGTGTAATATATTCATTGGATAATCCATTATTTCAGATTTAATTTCACTAAAATTATTAAAAACTTCATATTTGTAGTCCATAATTTCCATTTTTATTTTATGATTTATTTTTATTAATATATTTTTTTTATGATGCTGAAAGAAGCCAAAAATGTTCCCGTTGCGGGTATCGCCTTTAATAACTTTTCCGAAAATTTGTGCACAAAGTATTTAGCACTGTGTGCTTTTTGTTTCTTTTTTAAATTTTTTAATGATTCTACTGCTTTGAAAAAATTGCATTTATCTAAATTGATTTGGTTATCAATTCCAAATCAGATGCATTATTTATTATGATAAAAGGGGAGTTTTCATTTTTCCGGGCATAAATGTGTCCATTTCGAATCCATATAAATTTCCATTCGTTTTCCTTCGCCTTAGTTTTAGCAGCCCATAAAATACGCCTAATATGCGGTGTTAGTTCATCATTTATATAGACGTAATCGTCACCTTCGCTGTTCTCTTCTCCTCTAACAACACTTGCATGAATCCGATGGCCTTTTAATTTGCTCATTATCTCTTTTTTCTTATGGTGGGTTGCGAATTCAACGATAATCTTATTTTTTCTTTTTATTTTATAAGCTTTGCTCATATGCTCCGAAGTCATGTCCACTCCAAGAGCATCAGCTATTCTCTTTACAATAACCTCTGTTTCAATTTCCATATTCTCCACGTTATTAATTTCGATGTTGTTTTCTATAGACTTTTGTTCAAGTTGTTGTACACGTTTTGTTAGTTCATTTATTTTTGCTGCCTTCTCTTCATCCTTCCTTTGCAGTTCGCACACTTGAGCTGCAATAGTCGCTACATTTTTATTCATCTCTGCTAAGGCACTGTCCATATGATTTTTTAGATCGCTACTCAGTGATGATAAGCTCATGACAATTTGCTGCATAGTGCTTTTTAAGTCGACCATGCCATTCTTAAGTTCAGCTATGTCATTCTGTGTGTTTACCGTTGAGGATGCCTCAGTTTCTTTGAAACGTTTGGTGTTGTTGTTGTTAGTCTCATCATCAACTCTTTGCTGTTTGTGTTGTTTTTCAATGTTTTTGGGAGACTCACTGCTTTGGTTTGTGTTTGTATCACCGAAAACAAATGTTTTGTATATGTTGTTGGGGGATTTCCGCGGTTTACAAACATGACACTTCCAATCGTTCTTTTTTGTCTGGCTCATACTGGCATGCGAGCTCTCTGAGAGAGAGCAACATGGACTAAAGTGGAAACAGCGATTGCATTGGTAGCAACGTACATATTGAACGGCTGATATTGATAAAGAGCATTGCGCGCACTGATTACACGGCACTTGTAATTGAGACATTATATAGGATAATCAAAAGATATTAAGAGAGTTCGTAAGAGAAATCACACAAAAAAATCTAACAACTGCGGGTAGTCGAAAAAAGAAAAAAAGCTGTTGCGACGCGTTTGGTTTAACAACACGACTGTTCGCTTTGGTGGCTACAGCTCGACTGACCCTTTTATGGGCCAAGACCTCCCAAATGTGAACCGATCTGGGCCAGATTGAAGAAAGATATCGAAGGGACTAACGCAACTCTCTGTCCGAAATTTCGGCGAAATCGCCATTTATGGGCCCAAAACCTTAAATCGAGAGATCGGTCTATTTTGTGCTCTATCCATTTCCGGATCGATCTGGGAGAAAGTGAAGAGGGATGTCGAGTGGCCTTACACAACTCATTGTATCGCATGTCAGCAACATCGGATAATAAAAGTGGCTTCTATGTTGCAAACACCTTAAATCGGCAGATCGATCCAGCCCATCTCGAATTTAACCCGACTATGGACAAAAAATGAAGAATCTGTGCAAAGCTTCAGCTCCATATTTTTATTTTTATACCCATCAACATTGGATAGGGTCCACTAATGGTGTGTATGTTTTTGTGTCTTATCCGCCTGTGTGTCTGGCATTTTCTTTTCTGTAATCAATAAAGAACTTTCATTCCAGCGATATTCGTTTTTATGGCCAATCAGCCCGTGTCAATCCCTTCTGGGAAATCAATGACCGACCTATTCGGCAAACCTTGTAAAAAAAACTTTATATATGTCACAAATTCTTGCAAGAATTTATTGCAAACAAGTAAAAGCGTGCTAAGTCCGGCCGGGCCGAATCTTATATACCCTCCACCATGGATCGCATTTCTCGAGTTCTTTCCCGGTATCTCTTTTTAGACAAACAAAGGATAAAAGAGAAGAATTGCTATGCTAATTGAATTGAATGTTGGAGACCACAGTTTAATAAGAATTTTGCCTTTTAGGGGCTCAAGAAGTAAAATAAGGAGATCGGTTTATATGGGAGCTGTATCAGGCTAAAGACCGATTCAGACCATATTTGACACGTATGTTGGAGGTCATAGGAAAAGCCATTGTACAAAATTTCAGCCATATCGGACAATATTTACGCCCTCTTGAGGCTCAAGAACTCAAGATCCCAGATCGGTTTATATGGCAGCTATATCTGGTTATGGACCGATTTGATCAATATTTGGCGAGATTGTTGGAAGTCATAACAAAACACCTCATACAAAATTTCAGCCAAATCGGATGAAAATTGCGCCCTCTAGTGGTTCAAGAAGTGAAGATTCAAGATCGGTTTATAAGGCAGATATATCTGGTTATGGACGGATTTTAACAATATTTGGCGAGGTTGTTGGAAGTCATAACAAAACACCTCATACAAGATTTCAGCCAAATCGGATGAAAAGCCAAGACCCCAGGTTGGTTTATATGACAGCTATATCAGGTTATGGACCGATTTCAACCGTAATTGGCACAATTGTTGAAAATCATAATAAAACACCTCATGCACATCGGATAAGAATTGCGCCATTTAGCGGCTCAAGAAGTGAACATAAGAGATCGGTTTATATATGAACTCCATCAGGTAATGAACCCATTTGGCACAGTTATTGATGGTCAGACCAAACCACTTTATGCAAAATTTCAGCGAAATCTTATGATAATTGCGCCCTCTATCAGCTCCAGATGTCAAGCCCCAAGATCGGTTTATATGCCATACTTGCCAAAGTTTTCGAAGGTCAAAACTCCACTCCATGCAAAATTTCAGCCAAATCGGATGAGAATTGCGCCCTCTAGAGGCTCAAAAAGTGAACATAAGAGATCGGTTTATATATCAGCTCTATCAGGTAATGAACCGATTTGGCACAAATTTTAATGGTCAGACAGTAACACTTCGTACAAAATTTCAGGATCGGTTTTTAAGGAAGCGGTATAAAAACATTGACCAATGAAGTCTGTTTACAATCTCAACCGACCTACGAGGGTAGGAAGTATTCATGCAAGGTTTCAGGCGCCTAGCTTTATTTCTCCAAAGTTTGCATGCTTTTGACAGACGGGCGAACAGACAGGGCTAATTCGACTTAGAATGTCAAGACGATCAAGATTATATATATACTTTGATTGGGTTCAAATTAATATTCCGATGTATTACAACAGTAATGTCAAAATGTAATGTTGTACTCCCCGTCTAACAACAATTCATTTGAATACAAAAGGATCACAAGAACTTGTAAAACGGCAGCCTATCAAAAATTCGGTTTAATCAAAAGAACTTATTTTGCTTGTAAATACAGCGCAAAACTTTTTAATCACATTTGCTCGAAAGGTTCCCCCATATCAAAGTTGGCAGCATTGTTGTGTCACTCGTCATGTGTGGTGTCAGTTTCGCCGGCATTATAAGCAACAGCTTTTTTTGCACCGTATTTATGGCATCAGATTTATTTTTGCCCCATGTTTATGCTGAGAATTTTTGTCTCTTTCTCTCGCACTTGGTTTCCCTCTATCCATCTACTCTCATTATAACTTTTGGTGTCTTTTTCAACCATTTCTCTAAATGACTCGTATCTCGGGCTTTACATCTGCCACAATATATGATGATGTGTGTGAGAGTGTGTGTGTGTGAATGAGATCTGCTGCAAGTGTAGTTGTAATGTAAGTCAACACATTTGGCCCACATTTGAGGGCATTCTTTTTTATTTTTTTTTTTTTTTTTTGTATTCTCTTCAGTTCCGTCTCTATTTTAATCGACCTAAAATATAAACAAGAAGCAGAAAAGGTCTTCTTACATCCTCCCTCAAAACCCACACCGCCAACCAACTTCCACAATTTCTCTTACTATCACTCAGCTAAGGCAACATCATGATGAATTGGACTGCTGTGAAAACTGAAGCAACACATAGGCGTCGAAGGAGCAGCAGAAATAGGAAAAAAGAAATGAAACGAAACGAAGCGAAAGAACAAAATGATACAACAACAGTTGGAGATACAATGTAGCAACTGGCAATGTAGTTGGCTCGGGAAAAGAGCGGGGATCCGCAGCACAGGCCAGGAATCGAAGCTGCGGCAATAACAACAAAGAAACTAAACAAAACTGGGCTATTGTTTGTTAAAGGGGTTTAAGAGATTAAAATGCTGTAATGAAAGAATAGCAAGTGCCAGCAATGGAATGGGCGATGGGCCATGTTCTGCTTGGCGTCACTGATTTTGTATTCCCCTCCTCCCCCAACAGCCTGGTCGCCACCCAACTTGCAACATTCTTACCCATACACATTCATTTGTTTTTTTTTTTCAGAATCCACTTGAATGAAAGTTATTTATTTCCCACTTTGCCCCTCCTCCTCCTCCTCCATTACGACATCTTTTGGTGTATTCTCACCACTCTACAGTGGATTGAAATTGAAATTGGAATTCAGTAATAGACGATATAGACAAGTAATCATAGAAATGGAAAACTATGACATAATTATGATTTTTTTTTTTTTTGCTTCTATTGTGGAAGCATATGGTGATTGAAGGTTTTAATGAAGCATTTTTGTAAAGAAAATTAAAACAAAATTCGCCCGAGCTAATATGCCAGCGAAAGTGGAAAATATTCGCCACATACTTGGGATGATAATTACGTAAAGGCAGTAGCCTAATAAGAATAATTCAAGTCGAAATAGGTGAGCCCCACTGCCAAGTCTAGGAAAAGTCTTGTCTGAGTGAAGATTTGAGCAGGGTCGCGCAAACCAAAACCTATGGTTCACCTGTAGACAAAATCTTATAAACAGGCAAGCGCACTAGCATTACCACCGCCTTACAAGAAAGCATCTTTCTCCTTACTTTTCTTTCACAAATCGCGCAAGCTAGAAATCAAGAATCATGCATAGCACTAACGGCACGGCAATTATAATGACAATCCCCTTTGCCCTCACCCAATCCAAATGGACGAGGAAACCCATTCTCTCTGAAATAGCCACTCACAGATATTTAACGAAGCGCTACATCACTGATACCAGCTCCGCTAAATCGAATCTTGAGTGAAAGGTTCCATAAAAATATGGCCTTACACTACATTAACACGAAGTTATCATTCGAGATAATGTATGAGCCGAAAATCCTTTGGGCGATAAGAAGTTTCCACTCCTTTAAGTCGCCAGGCCCTGATGATGTATCACCGGTTGAATTACAAGCTGTGTCTGATAGACTGGTTCCCTGGCTATACTCTGCTTGTGTCAGAATGTCATATATACCTGTGGGAAGGAGGGACACGAAGGTCATGTTTATTCCGAAACCAGGAAAACCCCCACAGACGAAGGCCAAAGATTTTCGTCCTAGTAGTTTCTCATCCTTTATGCTGAAGACTCTTGAGAGGTTGATTGGAACATATCTAAGGGCAAAAATCCCTGGAGAACGCCTATCGCTGCATAAAGCATGCATATAGTAAAGACAAATCTACTGAAACGGACCTTCACGACCTAGTCGGCTACACGGCCTAGTCGGCTACACGGCCTAGTCGGCTACACGGCCTAGTCGGCTACACGGCCTAGTCGACTACACGGCCTAGTCGACTACACGACCTAGTCGGCTACACGGCCTAGTCGGCTACACTGCCTAGTCGGCTACACGGCCTAGTCGGCTACACGGCCTAGTTGGCTACACGGCCTTGTCGGCTACACGGCTTAGTCGGCTACACGGCTTAGTCGGCTACACGGCCTAGTCGGCTACACGGCCTAGTCGACTACACGGCCTAGTCGGCTACACGGACTAGTCGGCTACACGGCCTAGTCGGCTACACTGCCCAGTCGGCTACACTGCCTAGTCGGCTACACGGCCTAGTCGGCTACACGGCCTAGTCGGCTACACTGCCTAGTCGACTACACGGCCTAGTCCGCTACACGGCCTAGTTGGCTACACGGCCTGGTCGGCTACACGGCCTAGTCAGCTACACGGCTTAGTCGGCTACACGGCTTAGTCGGCTACACAAACTAGCCAGCTACACGGCCTAGTCGACTACACGGCCTAGTTGGCTACACTGCCTAGTCGGCTACACGGCCTAGTCGGCTACACGGCCTTGTCGGCTACACGGCTTAGTCGGCTACACGGCTTAGTCGGCTACACGGCCTAGTCGGCTACACGGCCTAGTCGACTACACGGCCTAGTCGTCTACACGGACTAGTCGGCTACACGGCCTAGTCGGCTACACTGCCCAGTCGGCTACACTGCCTAGTCGGCTACACGGCCTAGTCGGCTACACGGCCTAGTCGGCTACACTGCCTAGTCGACTACACGGCCTAGTCCGCTACACGGCCTAGTTAGCTACACGGCCTGGTCGGCTACACGGCCTAGTCAGCTACACGGCTTAGTCGGCTACACGGCTTAGTCGGCTACACGGCCTAGTCGGCTACACGGCTTAGTGGGCTACACGGCCTAGTCGGCTACACAAACTAGCCAGCTACACGGCCTAGTCGACTACACGGCCTAGTCGGCTACACTGCCTAGTCGGCATACACGGCCAAGTCAGCTACATAGAGGAATCTCAAGGAATATACATAGAGGAGTCAAGGAATATACAATGGTAGTATTTCTTGACATTCAATTGTGCAAAACCGACGAGAATTATGAAGTGGCTGGAGTTTCTAAGCATCAACTCTACCGCAAGAAAGTTCTTTTATTACTTACTTATTAAAAAATGCATTACGGCAGGCTTGGGATCTGTAGATCTAAATAGATGGGTCAGCAGAACAACACCTCAAGTAGGTACAGTGTCTCCTCTACTTTGGAACACAGCCATTAGCAACATATTATTGTGAAAGCGTATGACGTGGCAATTGCTGTTGGGTGAAAGTTTCCCAGCACTCTAAGAGATATATTGGGTTGCCCAAAAAGTAATTGCGGATTTTTTAAAAGAAAGTAAATGCATTTTTAATAAAACTTAGAATGAACTTCAATCAAGTATACTTTTTTACACTTTTTTTCAGAAGCAAGCTAAAAGTATCAGCTGATAACTGACTATATGAAAAATCCGCAATTACTTTTTGGGCAACCAATATTTCAGGAAGATCTACTTGCAACAGCAAAGTGGGCTGCCCAAAGAGGTCTAGGTATAAGTCTGTGCAAGACAGAAGTTGTTCATCTCAGCAGGAGATAACAGTTTGACTACAGTGGCACCTGTCTCCTTGGGAGGCGAGAATGTACCATTTACAGAAAGAGCAAAATACCCTAGTGTTTAGCTGGACAGGAAATTGAACTTCAAATCCAACATTTTGAAAAGGGTAAGAAAGGCAACTCTTGCCCTATATACCTGCAAGAGACCCATTGGCAAAAGTTGGGGGTTTAGACCGCGTGTCATGAAATGGGGTATATATTGCAGTTGTCAGAACTATAATGCTGTATGGTGTTGTGGTCTAGTGGACGGCGCTTCAAAAATCCACCTACTGCTCAATACTTAACCGGATCCAAAGGATGGCTTGTTTGTGCATCACAGCCGAACTGAGGACGACACCATCTGATGCACTGAATTTAATGCTACATCTTATGCCTCGCGATATTGTGGCTAACCAAATTGCAGTGAGGTTAAGGGAGCGTTCTCGTTGGTCATATGGCGGCTACGGACACTGTATTATCCTTGATACAATGATGTTCCAGGCAGTGTGGATTACACCCTAGCCAAACCGCTTTTTGATAAAAAGTACTGTACCACTATTCCTGAGAGATCCGATGGGAACTACGATAACAAAAGTTAAATATACTTCTATACGGACGGTTCCAAACTAGACGACGAGGTGGGCTTCGAGAAGTACTCTAAAGATCTAAAAATGGTCATATCGAAAAGGTCATACCAATGCAGTGTTTATCAAGGGGGGATCCTTGCAATTAAGGAACTGGTGGAATGGCTAAGATATAATGTCATAACGACGATTGGCATTAACATCTTCTCAGTCGGCCAGGCAGCTATTAAATCCTTGGACAATGTATTTCTGAACACAAAAACCGCCCTCGACTGTCGCAGTTCTCAACGAAATGGCTGAATTGTTTAAAATTCACCTGTTCTGGGTGCCGGGCCACAGAGCTATTCCAGGGTATTGTAAAGCGGATGAGCTTGCGAGACTGGGAACTACCCTATACTGGAATCTGTGGGTACGCCTCTAGCAACATGTAGGCTAAGTTTTCCGGACTAGGCCCAAAGGGCAACGAATGATAGATGGTCACAAAGAGGGGGCTGTGCTCAATCCAAAACCATGTGGCCTAATCTAGACTTGAAGAGGTCTACCGCTTTGCTATCATTGGCTAGAACAGACGTCTCAGTCATTGTGTCCGTCATGACAGGTCACTGTCTAAACGGAAAACATGCTGACAGAAGGAAGGTTGCCAGCAAAGACTTTGGCAGAAGGCAGCTTTGAGGGCATCGAAGAAGAAGATGACCTACTGTGTGTGTGTGTCCCGCACAAGCACTCAGTAGGAGCTCCACTTTAGGTTCTCATTTCTGTGAGATCCTGTCTGATTTAGCGGATGTGAACATTCGCAAGTATTACGGCTTTTTAAAGCTATCTGGTTGATTCAACGGTAGGAACTAGAAGGCATCTTCCTTCTTCTGTTCCTGCGATACCACAATGGACGAAAATGTCAAAGTGAATCTGATGGCTCCCATGCTGACAGACTGAAGGTTGCCAGCAACGACTTTGGCAGAAGCTGTGAGGACATTGAAGAAGAAGAGACTATAGAACAACTTCTGCGTGTGTCCCGCACTAGCAGTCAGTAGGAGCTCTAACTAAGGTTCTCATTTCTTTGAGATCCTGTCTGATTTATGGTTCTGGATGCGATTTGGGTGGTTCAACGGTAGGAACTGTTGTAGAAGGCATATTCCTTCTTCTGTTCCTGTGGTACCACAATGGACGAAAACGCCTAAGTGAGTCTGATGGCAGACTGCTACTTAAACCTAACTTAACCTAGTCATCAAGGCCATCATAGTCATCAACTATCGCACAGTGGGATAGAATCGATACAAGTAAAGGTGTGCTAAGTTCGGTCGGGCCAAATCTTGGGAACCCACCACCATGGATTTTGCTAAAAATTTATACAAACTAAATTTAGTTGCGGCTATTAGACTTAAGGCGACGGGAGAATGAATTGAGGATGGGAGCAGCTCATACCATTGCAATATAATCGAGGCGACGATAGGAAACCTGGAAGGAAGGGAAGAGGTTTCCGATCGGATACCTGAGATGAACCTTGAAGTCGAGTGCGACGCACTGCTGCCATCGGCACAGTCTTAGATTGACGGAACCCTAGTATTGCCATCTGGATGGATCAAAGCTAGAGGACAGAGTGGGCCTGGGGGTTTACATTGAGAACCCAGGGACGGAGATCTGTCGTAGACTTCCTGACCATAAGACGGTCCTGCAGGCGGAGATCCGGGTGGTGGCTTCCAGGGGCTCAAGAAGTCAAATCGGGAGACCGGTTTATATATTACCTATATCAGGTTATAGACCGATTTGGATCGTTCTTGAAGCAGTTGCTGAAAGTCATAACAAAACACTACATGCTCAATTTCAGCCAAGTCTGACAAAAATTTTATCTTTTAACGGCTCAAGAAGTCAAATGGAGATCGGTTTACATGGGAGCTATATCAGATTATAGACGAATTCGGACCGTACATGGTACAATAGTTGGAAGTTATAACGGAACACCACATGCAAAATATAAGTCAAATCGGATAAAAATTGGGGCTTGTAAAGGCTCAAGAAGTAAAATCGGGAGATTGGTTTGTACGGGAGCTATATCAGGTTATAGACCGATTTAGACCCTACTTAACACACTTGTTGGAAGTCATGACAGAACACTATCTGCAAAATTTTAGGCAAATCGAACAATTGTGGCTTCTAGGGGCTCAAGAAGACAAAAAGGGAGATCGTTTTGCATGGGAGCTGTATACGGTTCTTGACCGATTCAGATCTTACGTGGCAGAGTTGTTGGAAATCATAACAGAACACCATGTGCAAAATTTCAGCTAAATCGGACAATCGGTTTATATGGGAGCTATATCAAAACCGATATGGCCCATTTGCAAACCCTAAAGACCTACGTCCATAGATAGTATCTGTGAAAATTTTCAAGCGGCTAGCATTACGCGTTCGATCGTTATCGTGTTTTTGACAGAAGGACGACAGACGGACGGACGGACAGACAGAAGGACGACAGACGGACGACAGACGGACGACAGACGGACGGACGGACGGACGGACAGACAGACAGACAGACAGACAGACAGACAGACGGGCGGACGGGCGGACAGACGGACGAACGGACAGACGGACGGAGAGACGGACGGACAGACGGACGGACGGACGGATGGACGGACAGACGAACGGACAGACGAACTGACAGACAGACGGACGGACAGACAGACAGACAGACAGACAGACGGACAGACGGACGGACAGACAGACGGACGGACAGACAGACGGACATGGCTAGATGGACTCATGCTGTCGAGACGAACATGGCTAGATCAATATTTCTATATGTTATAAATACCTAATGACTAGATTACTAAATCCCCATCCACTGGTGGTAGGTATAACAAGTAAAAGGGCGTTAGGTTCGGCCGGGTCGAACCTTGGATACCCATCACCTCGGGTTTATATGTAAATCACCTTTTGTCATAATCCGGTGAAAAACGCATAATTTATGCCCCCATAGCAGCTATTTCGAAATATTGTCCGACATTGAGTGGTCTAATAAGCACCAGTCATTGTTCAATTTTGTAGAACAAACTATTGGTCTTTTTGGTAGCCATATCCAAATATAGACCGTTCTGAACCATAAACGACACGGATGTCGAAAAGCCTAACATAAGTCACTGTGTCAAATTTCAGCAAAATCGGATTATGAATGGGTCTTTTATGGGGCCAAGACTTTAAATTGAGAGATAGGTCTATATGGCAGCTATATCCAAATCTGAAACGATCTGGGCGAAGTTGGAGAGGGATGTCAAAGGGCCTAACACAACTCACTGTCCCAAATTTCGGCGAGATCGGACAATAAATGCGCCTATGGGCCCAAAAACCTTATATCGAGAGGTCGGTCTATATGGCAGCTATATCCAAATCTGGACCGATATGTGCCATAATCCAGGAATATGTCTAGGGGCCTAACTTAACGCACTGTCCCACATTTCGGCGACATAGGACAATAAATTCGCCTTTTATGGGCCAAAAACCTTATATCGGGAGATCGGTCTATATGGCAGCTATATCCAAATCTGGACCGATCTGAGCGAAATTAAAGAAGAATATTGAAGAACCTTACACAACTCATTGTCGTAAATTTCGGCTAAATCGGACAATAAATGCGCTTTTTATGGGCCAAGACCTTAAATCGAGAGGTCGGTCTATATGGCAGCTATATCCAAATCTGGAACGATCTGGGCCAAACCGCAGAAAGTTTATCTCTCTCTCTCTCTCTCTCTCTCTATTTTTAGACAGATGGACGCACGGACATGGCTAGATTGTCTTAGATTTTTACAAAGATCAAGAATATATATACTTTATAGGGACTGAAATGAATATATCGATGTGTTGCCAACGGAATGACAAAATGGTTGCGGGTTTAAAAACGGTTGTGGACCTCAATGAAGTTTTCTATTTCTGTGAAAGTACGTTCTGCATGACCACAACGGGCACGCTTGCAGAAGTACAGACGCTAAATCCAATATTCGATGGTTTTTAAGCATAAATCAGGCGATACTTCTGCAATTTCGCGTTCGATATTCGTACAAGGTTCATTAATCGTCTCTGGCTGGTTGGCATAGACCACAGATTTGTTGTAGCCCCAAAGTAAACACAGCGTCAAATCGCACAACCAAGGTGGCCAATCGGCCGGGTTAGCACGTTCTCCAAAAATGGTTTCCAATAAATTGATTGTGTGGCATTCGCTGTGTGGCTTGTGCCTCCATCCTTTTTGGAACCACATATCCTTCTCCATATCTGGAACGATGGCGATTCCCTTTCACAGAAACGTGCCGGTCTTAATCATTACAGAAGAAGTACGGCCCAATGACACGGCCGGCCCATAAGCCGCACCAAACCTTGCTTTTGTCGCAATGCAATGATGATGGATGGATTGCTGTCGGATCAGTAATGAATATTTTGCTTGTTAACGAAGCTATTCAGCCAGAAAAGAGCCTCACCGCTGAAGAGGGTTTTCTATGAAATTCCTAATCGTTTTCAAGTTGTTGCTCAGCCCAATTCAGGAACATACGACGCATACATACACATCCATCATGAAATAGCAAATCTTATTGAGGCGAAATGTCAAAATAGCGGCAAAAAATATGGCGTCGTTTGCTCTGCCTATCGGTCTACTTTTGTACACCGTGTACGAAAACCCGTTATAGCTCTTAATTAAAGTGTTTCTTCGATTTTTCAATTTCCAAGATTTTTTTCGTCTTTCAAAACTCTGGGAAAAAGAAAAAAGTCTTTAACATAGACTGAGGGTGATACTGTGCGGTAAGCTTTTATAATTCTACAGTGTAATTCAACTATTAAATATCTTGCTATGGAAAGTTGTGTATCCTATTAGTGAACTCTACCCCACGGGCGCTTGGCGCCAAATCACTCACCAGGGTATGTATTTGCAAAGAATTTACAATATATTGAATATTGATTTCATTGTTGTTGTGTGCTCCATTTTTATACCCTCCACCATAAGATGGGGGGTATACTAATTTCGTCATTCTGTTTGTAACTACTCGAAATATTCGTCTGAGACCCCATAAAGTATATATATTCTTGATCGTCGCGACATTTTATGTCGATCTAGCCATGTCCGTCCGTCTGTCCGTCCGTCCGTCCGTCCGTCCGTCCGTCCGTCCGTCCGTCCGTCCGTCTGTCTGTCGAAAGCACGCTAACTTCCGGAGTAGTAAAGCTAGCCGCTTGAAATTTTGCACAAATACTTCTTATTAGTGTAGGTCGGTTGGTATTGTAAATGGGCCATATCGGTCCATGTTTTGATATAGCTGCCACATAAACCGATCTTGGGCCTTGACTTCTTGAGCCTCTAGAGTGCGCAATTCTTATCCGATTGGGATGAAATTTTGCACGACGTGTTTTGTTATGACATCCAACAACTGTGCCAAGTATGGTTCAAATCGGTCCATAACCTGATATAGCTGCCATATAAACCGATCGTGGGTCTTGACTTCTTGAGCCTCTAGCGTGCGCAATTCTTATCCGATCAGAATGAAATTTTGCACAACGTGTTTTGTTATGATATCCAACAACTGTGTCAAGTATGGTTCAAATCGGTCCATAACCTGATATAGCTGCCATATAAACCGATCTTGGATGTTGACTTCTTGAGCCTCTAGAGTGCGCAATTCTTATCCGATTGAAATGAAATTTTGCACGACGTGTTTTGTTATTATATCCAACAACTGTGGCAAGTATGGTTCAATTCGGTTCATAACCTGATATTGCTGCCATATAAACCGATCTTGGGTCTTGACTTCTTGAGCCTCTAGAGGGCGCAATTCTTATCCGATTGGAATGGAATTTTTTGTACGACGTGTTTTGTTATGATACCCAACAACTGTGACAAGTATGGTTTAAATCGGTCCATAACCTGATATAGCTGCCATATTAACCGACCTTGGGTCTAGACTGCTTGAGCCTCAAGAGGGCACAATTCTTATCCGATTTGAATGAATTTTTGCACGAAGTATTTCGTTATGATTTCCAACAACTGTGCCAAGTATGGTTGAAATCGGTCCATAACATGATATAGCTGTCATATAAACAGATCTGGGGATTTGGCTTCTTGAGCTACTAGAGGGCGCAATTCCTATCCGATTTGGCTGAAATTTTGCATGACGTATTTTATTTTTACTTTTAACAACTGTGTCAAATAAGGTTCAAATTGGTTCATAACCTGATATAGCTGCCATATAAACCGATCTGGGATCTTGACTTCTTGACCCCTAGAGGTCGCAATTATTATCCGATATGCCTGAAATTTTGTACGATGGATCCTCTCATGACCATCAACAAACGTTTTTATTATGGTCTGAATCGGTCTATAGCCCGATACAGATCCCATATAAATCGTTCTCTCTATTTTACTTCGTGAGCCCCAATGGGCGCAATTCTTATACGAATTGGCGGAAATTTTACACAGGTCTCCAACATATAATTTAATTGTGTTCCTAACCTAATAGCAGAGCAACTCTTTTCTTATATCCTTTTTTGCCTAAGAAGAGATGCCGGGAAAATAACTCGACAAATGCGAACCATGGAGGGTATATAAGATTCGGCCCGGCCGAACTTAGCACGCTTTTACTTGTTTTTTTTAATTTTGTGTTCTATTATTTGCTTCACTTCTCCATTGAAAATGGCTACAAAAAAAAAAATTCACCACTTTTTCTCCCCCCTCCTGGCAAGACCTATTGATTGCCTTGTCCACCCCTTGTGCAAAATTAACTTTCAACTTGGCAGCTGGGCCCCTGCTGGGTTTCATTATTTAAAAATAATAATAATACCAACTGACAATGGTGTCAGTTTATCATCAAGGCGAAAGCTGTCAAGGGAAGTCTCATTTCCCCTCTCGAAAATCCATAGTCTCTAAAATAGATCGAATTTGATGCATTGTCTCTGGTTGATTGAGGTAGTCTGTCATTTAATGTTATAATCAGATAACAAATATGAAATCAATTATTTAATGGGATGAAATTAAAAACATGGAGAGGGAGAAATAAGGGCAAGGGTAGAAACACTATAACAAGGGCAGATAGAAGTAAAATTTTTGGTAGCAATACTTGGCCCCAAAAATGTGTCAGCATCGTGCTCTTGCCTCAAATACCATTTATTTAAACCCCATTTAGCCATTGGCTTAAGAGGAGTTTACTGGATGAGACGTCCCCCAAACACATGGCCCCAGAATAGGTTATCAAATTTGTTTTCTAATCTCAAACACCTTTCATTTGAGCCCCATATTAGCATGGTCGAAAAATTTTTACCCTTTGGGGAGTGTTTTGGGAAAGGGGTGATGCCGTAAATACATGGTCCTAAATTTGGATATCAAATTCGTATTCTACTCCCAAATACCTTTATTTGAGCCCCATATTGCGATGGTCACTAAAAAATTGCTGTTTGTAGGGGGTATTTTGGGAAAGGGGTACACCCCCACAAAATTGGTCCCGAAAGTGGGTATCAATTCTTGCTCTATCCCCCAATACCTTTCATTTAAGCTCCACATTGACATGGTCGGTAAATATGACCGACTTAGGGGTGTTTTGGGGATTGGGGTGGTCCCCCAAACACTACGCCCTGAAAATTTATCAGCAACGTGCTCTATTCTCATATATTTATATTACATTTATTTGAACCCCATATTGCCATTGGCCTCAAAATTGAATATCAAATTCGTTTTTTAATCTCATTTGAACTCCTTATTGCAAAAGTCAGCAAATATGTCCGGTTTGGGGTGTTGGCCCTAAAAACTATAAATATTTAGTTCCACTCTCTTTAAGATCCAAATTGTCTTGGTAAGCAAATACGTCCTATTTGGGGGTTGTTATGATGGTGGGACGTCCCCTAGACAGTTGGTGCCTAATGTTGATATCAGATACGTGGTCTACTCCCACATACCTTTAATTTGAGCCCCATATTTCCATAGTCGGCAAACATGACCGGCTTAGGGGGTGTTTAGGGGGATGGGCGGCCACTCAGTGAGTTGGCCTTGAAAATATCGGATTCGTGTTCCACTTTAAAAACCCTCTAATTTGAGCCCCATATTGCAATAGTCAGCAAATTCGTCCTATTTGGGTGGTCTTGTGGGGGTGGGGTGGCCCCATAGACACTTTTCCCGAATGTTGATATCAGATTCATGTTTTACTCCCAAAGACCTTTCATATATTGCTATGGTCGTTAATTTGGTGGCGGCCCCCCAAACCCTTGGTCCCATATTTGGATATCAGATTCTAATTCTACACTCAAATACCTTTTATTTAAGCCCCATATTCCCATGGTCAGTGAATAAGTCTTGTTTAAGAGGTGTTTTGGGGAAGGGGTGGACCCCCAGAAACGTGGTCCCACATTTGGATATCAGATTCGTATTCTACTCGCAAATACCTTTCATTTGAGTCCCATATTGCCATGATCGGTAAATATGTCCGATTTAGGGGTGTTTTGGGGGTTGGGTGGTGTTGTGGGGGAGGGGTGACCCTATAGACACTTTTTCCGAATATTGATATCAGATTTGTGCTTTACTCCCAAAGACCTTTCATTTGAGCCCCATCTTGCTATGGTCGCAAATTTGTCCCCTTTGGGGGATGTTTTTGGGCAGAGGCGGCCCCCCAAATACGTGGTCCCATATTGGATATCAGATTCAAATTCTACACCCAAATACCTTTTATTTAAGCCCCATAATCCCATGGTCAGAAAATAAGTCATGCTTGGGGAGTGTTTTGGGGAAGGGGTGGACCCCGAGAAACGTGGCCCCACCTTTGGATATCAGATTCGTATTCAACTCGCAAATACCTTTCATTTGAGTCCCATATTGCCATGGTCGGTAAATATGTCCGAGTTAGGGGTGTTTTGGGGCTTGGGGTGGTCCCCCTAACACTTGGTCCGACAATTGGATATCAGATACGTTTTCTTATCCTAAATACCTTTCGTTTGAGTCCCATATTGTCGAAATTGGTCTAAATATATGTTTGCTAGGTTTTAGGGTGGGGCAGCCCCCCTAGGTATCCCATCCAAAATTTGGATACGAATTATTATTTTTAGGGTACTGTATGAGAGCGCACAAAATTTCGCTTAAATCGCACCACCCATCTCCGAGATCTGGCGTTTCCGAAAATAAGGGTAAGGGGGAGGGCCCGCCCCCCTTCAGATATGAAAAAATATAGTACCCTATTTTCACCATGGGATCAATATGCACCATTTGTGAGTTTTCAAGAAAATCGGTTCAGTGGTTTCTGAGGCTATAAAGAACACACAAACAAACAAACACAAATTGATTTTTATATATAAAAAGAAGATATCAGGTTAAAGACCGATTTGGACCATACTAAACACAGATGTTGGAAGTAATAGCAGAACACTACATGCTCAATTTCAGCCAAATCGGACAAAAATTGCGGCTTGTAGGAGCTCAAGAAGTCAAATCGGGAGATCGGTTTATTAGGGAGCTATATCAGGTTATAGACCGATTCAGACCGTACTTGCCATAGTTGTTGGAAGTCATAACAGAACACCGCATGCAAAATTTCAGCCAAATCGGAAAATAATTGCAGCTTGTCAGGACTCAGAAAATCAAATAGGGAGATCGGTTTATATGGGAGTTATATCAGGTTAAAAACCGATTTCGACCGTACTTGGCACAGATGTTGGAAATCATAACGGGACACCACATGCAAAAAATTGCAAGTTGTCAGGACTCAAGAAGTCAAATCGGGGGATCGGTTTATGTGGGAGCTATATGAGGCTAAAGACCGATTTGGACCGTACTATGCACAGTTGTTGGCAGTCATAACATAACACCGCATGCAGAATTTCAGCCAAATCGGTCAAAAATTGCGGCTCCCAAGGGCTCAAGAATTCAAATTGGGAGATCGGTTTATATCAGAGCAATATCAGGTTATAGACCGATTTGGACAGTACACTTTTTTTAAAGTCATACCGGTACATTATGTGGGAGCTATATCTAAATCTGAACCGGTATGGCCCATTTGCCTTCCCCAATGACCTTCATCAATAGTAAGTATCTGTGCAAAATTTCAAGTGGCTAGTTTTAGGCGTCTGACCGCTATCGTGATTTCGACAGACGGACATGCGGATGGACATGGCTATATCGACTCAGAACGTCTACACGATCAAGAATATGGATATACTTTATGGGGTCTTCGGTGAATATTTCTAGGTGTTACAAACGGAGTGACTAGATTAGTATACCCCCCACCACATGGTGGTGCATATAAAAAAATATCGTCGGTGACAGAATGCAATCCTGCTTCACTCCTTTCTCGATCCCGAAAAGACGGCTCACTTTTCCATGGAAATGGGCTGAAACTTCAGCATATTTATACAGCTCCCTAATAAGTGTCACTATTTTTTCAGGAATGCCCTCATTCAACAACTACGCGAGGCTTTGTCACAAGCACGCTTTAAGTAGAGATGGCAAAATGTCGATAGCACTATCGATATTTTATTTTTTGTACGAATATCGATTGATATTTTTCCCATCGATACTATCGGCAAAGTTAAATTTGTTGCAAAATCGTCGGTGACAGGATGCAATCTTGCTTCACTTTTTTGTCGATCCCGAAAAGTCGGCTCACTTTTCCATGGAAATGGGCTGAAACTTCAGCATTCCTATACAGCTCCCTAATAAGTGTCACTATTTTTTCAGGAATGCCCTCATTCAAAAACTACGCGAGACTTTGTCACAAGCACGCTTTAAGTAGAGATGGCAAAATGTCGATAGCACTATCGATATTTTATTTTTTGTACGAATATCGATTGATATTTTTCCTATCGATACTATCGGCAAAGTTAAATTTGTTTGCAAAATTGAACAACAGTAAGCTGTCCGACACTGAATGTATCCTATAAGACACATTGCGCCTATAGAGGGCGCGATTTTCATTCGATTAGGCAAAAATTTTGTACAATGATTTCTCCTATGACTTCCAACTGCCTTATTTAACTTGGTATTATTCTGTATGCTTCTTTATAATACGATCTGCTGATTTTAACTTCTCCTTTTTGTTTGAAATATAGGTGATGGGAAATTTACGATAGAATCGATACTATCGATATTTATTATTACAATAATATCGAAAATATCGAATATTGCTACTATCGATAGTTTGCCAGCTCTAGCTCAAAGTCGATGAATAAAAGTCATAGGTGCAGACTGTTCAATGATCATGCGCAGGGAGTGAATGTGGTCGGCACAAGAACGCCCTGGCCGAAAACCTGCCTGTTCCTTCCACAAAATGCTGTCAAGTGCAGGCGAAATACGCTGAAGAAGAAGACTTGCCATCAATTTATTTATTGCGTTTAGCAATGTAATCCACCTCCAGTTTTTACACTGGGTGAGGTCACCCTTCTTTGGGTTAGTGACCATGACCCCCTTCTTCCATTCCGTGGCAATAATCAGGCCCCCGGGGCAATATTGGGGCGATCGCTTGATCTATGGGATATGCCCCATGCCACAACACTTCAGCAGATATATTTTCAGGGCCAGCTGATTTGCTGTTTTTAAGTGAGACCAGAATGGACTCAACTGGGTGGGGCCGTAGATACATACCTGAGTGGGTTTCGGCGCACAGGAGGATACATCCTCGGTCGCTGGTCATTCGGAGCTAAAGAAACCGCACCATCGCTCTAACTGTTGTTCGGGTGTTTTTAATTTCAATCCATCCTCAACTTTAATTATTGCCGCTTATTTGTTTTATTGACGCATGTTTCCAATATGAGCTGCATAAATGGCTTGCTCTATCAGCAAATTCAAATATATTCGCTTATCTCTTCGAACTGGGTGTTTCACCAGCGAGGCGGAGGCGTGATATTCAGTACTGGCTGCGGTTTTTGTTACATTTGATTTTGCCCTTAGCAGAGCATCGCGTTGCGTTGCACCGTTTCCGGTGTTTTATTTCTTCTATAGTTTCGTTGCTTATCCATGGTTTTTGGGATCGCCGACCAATGCTATGCAATGGTAGAGGTGGCCTTCACTGTACATGCTGCTGTTATGTCGGCCCGGTTCAGATATAGATATAGCTTTCAAATGAAGTTCTGCGAGCGCCACCGTTGGCCATTTCCTTGGGTTCATCAGCTGCCGACCTTATGGCACGAATCCATCGTGATCGTATTTGTATCCGTGCAAGCGGAACACCCCCTGCTTGTGCTAACTTGTTGGTTCGCCCAGCATATATTTTTTCTTCTGTAGCCATCATATCCGATGGGCTTTCCCCAATCCATCACCTGGGTAGGCGTCCGTTGGGAGAAGTAGCATGGAGCTTCGCAAGGATTTTTTCATAGAAACAAGGTTTGCTTTTTTCACCCTTTTACTTCTTAACCATAATCGTCACTCTTCTTCACTGTGTTAAAGCGAGCTTCCATCTTCTTTACTTCCGAGAATATCAAATGAATGCACTAACTGATGATACTATTCGGCACATCTGTAGCATTTTTTTTGATATGTTGAAAAACCTATGTCTCCATTATGATCCGAAAAAACACCCTTCTCAATGTTATCGTTTCACTAAAAATCCTTAATGAATCATTGGTTGTGATACCTCTTATCTTCTCAACAATGAAAATGGATACATTTCATGATGTTGTCGTTATTGCTTATAATGGAAAAGGTTTGCTTAACTTGAAATGGGTTGAAGATGAGGCTATTGTGAACAACAATACAAATGGTGTTATAAATAAAAATTATTTAGTCTGTTATTAGGAAATGGTATTAAAATTGTTGACTTCTGTCATATACATAAACTACACCCATAAGTGTTTGCTGCCCACATTTGACATGGTCCAAATTTGAGCTCTCAAATAACTTTCCATAGAATTCCATATTGTTCCGTTTGGTATACATGTCCATTTAGGGCATTAGTTTGGGGTGGGCGACTCCCCGGGAATTTACCCAAATTTTTATATAATTTTCGTATACTACTCTTCAACACCTTTTATTTGAATCCCATTTTGTCTCGTTTGAATCCCGTTTTGTCTCGTCCATCCATTGGAGCATAATTGGGGGGTGACTGCTGTCGCCTATAAATTGATCCCAAACTTCTATATAAGTTTCACATTCTAACCCCAAGTAACTTTCGTTGGAATCCCATACTGACCCGATCGGCCCACATGCCCGTTAAGGGGTGATTTTTGGGGTGGGATTGCCCCCCTGAAATTTAACCCCAAATTTTTATAAAAGTTTCGTATTCCACTTCCAATTACCTTTCATTTGATACCCATATTGCCCCAATGGATAAACATGTAATTTTTGGGCGGTCTTAGGGGGTGGCGCCCCCTAAGACATGTTATATCAAGTTCCTTAAATACCTCGATACCCACATTGTCGCAATCGGTAAACATGTCCGTTTGTATGGTTTTTGGGATGGGGCGTTCCCCCACATTATTGGACCCCATAGGTGGGCGCCCCGGTAGCCGAGTTGGTAGCGTGCCAGTGCAGGGTCGTGGGTTCCATTCTCGCCAGAAGCCTTGGTTTGTCGCTACTGTGGTATCACAATGGACTGAAAATTGTCTAAGTGAGTCTGTAAAGGACTGCCACTCTTATCTCACCTAACCTAACCTAGCTTAATACCAATTCCCTGTTTTTGGGTTATCATAGCCGTGCAAACCAAATATGACGTTAACCCAAATTTTTATAAAAGTTTCGCTTCCTACTTTCAATTACCTTTCATTTGATACCCATATTGCCCCAATCGGTAAACATGTCGTTTTTAAGCGTTTTTTTGAGGTGGGGCGGGCCCCCCGGCACGTAAAGTCGAAATGTTATATGAAGTTTATATTCTACTCTTAAAAACCTTTCATTTGATACCCATATTGTTCGAATCAATAGACAAGTTCGTTTGGGTGGGTTTTGGGATAGGGCGTCCCCCTCGGTTATTTGATCCCAAACTTTAAAACCAGTTTGGTGTTTTTTGGATTACCTGAAGGTGGCAAACAAATATATTTCACTAAAATCGATACATTCACCTTCGAGACATCATCCGAGGCGTTTTTGCAAATAGTGATAAGGGGGAGGGTCCGCCCCACTCCCGGAAATCGCAAAATGAAGTATTTTCACTGAGGGGCTACACTCTACCATTTGTGAAATTTTCATCGGTTCAGCCGCTTTTGAGTCTATTCGGAACAAACAACTTTCATTTTTATACCCATCACCATAGGATAGAGGGTATATTCATTTGGTCATTCCATTTGCAACACATCGAAATATCCATTTCCGACCCTCCAAAGTATATATATGTCCGCGTGTTAGCCCGTGTGTCCTTCAAACAGTCCTTACAAATAGAGATATTGAGCTGAAACTTTGCACAGATTCTTTCTTTGTCCATAGACTGGTTCAGTTCTAAGATGGGATATATCGGACCATATCATGATATGGACCCCATATAAACCGATCAGCCGATTTAAGTGCTTTGGGCATTAGGAGGGGAAAACCGCTGAAAAATTGTTGATGGACTTGCCAGGATTCGAACTCGGGCGTTCAGTGTCATAGGCGATTTAATGTTTTAGGGCTATAAAAGGTGAATTTCTTAATCGATTTTACTGAAATTTGCAAAATGAGTTGCGTTAGGCCCCTCGATATTCGCACTGAGTATGGTTAGGTTAGGTTAGGTTTAAGTGGCAGTCTGCCATCAGACTCACTTAGGCGTTTTCGTCCATTATAATACCAGAGGAACAGAAGAAGGAAGATGCCTTCTAGTTCCTGCCGTAAAAAGCCCAATAACTTGCGAATGTTCACATCCGCTATATCAGACAGGTTCTCAACGAAATGAGAACCTAAAGTAGAGCTCCTACTGACTGCTAATGCGGTACACACATACAGAAGGTGTTCTATAGTCTCTTCTTATTCAATGGCCTCACTGCTTCTCGAAAAGTCGATACTAGCAACCTTCCTTCTGTTAGCATGTTTTCCGATTAGACATTGAGCTGTCATGATGGGCACAATGACCGAGACGTCTGTTCTAGCTAATGACAGCAAAGCAGTAGACCTCTTCAAGAGTAGATTAGGCCACATAGTTTTGGAATGCTCACAGCCCCCTCTTTGTGACCATCTATCATTCGTTGTCCTTCGGGCCTGGTCCCTAAAAATTTTGCTTAGATACCCACAGATTCCAGTATAACTAGAATCCAGTCTCGCAAGCTCGTCCGCTTTACAGCTCCCTAGGATATATCTGTGGCCCGGCACCCAGGATAGGTGAATTTTGAACTGTTCAGCCATCTCGTTGAGAGATCTGCGACAGTAGAGGGCGGTTTTTGTGTTGAGGAATACCTTCTACAGGAATTAAATGGCTGCCTGGCTGTCTCGAAAGATATTTATGCCAATCATAGCCGCCACATGACCAATGAAAAAAGCTCCCTTAAGCTCACGGCAGTAGTCTCTGCTATTTGTCTAGCCACAATGTCCAGAGGCATAAGATGTAGCATTAAATTCAGGGCATCAGATGGTGTCGTTCTCAATGCGGCTGTGATGCACAAACAAGTCATCCTTTGGATCCGGTTAAGTATTGAGCAATAGTTGGACTTTAAATGCGCCGTCCACCATAGCACAACACCATATAGCATTGTAGGTCTGACAACTGCAGTATATACCCAATGCATGACACGCGGTCTAAACCCCCAACTTTTGCCAATGGCTCTCTTGCAGGTGTATAGGGCAAGAGTTGCTTTTCTTGCCCTTTCCAAAATGTTGGATTTGAAGTTCAATTTCCTGTCCAGCTAAACACCCAGGTCTTTTGCGCTTTCTGTAAGACGGGTTCCACTGTAGGGAAATTGAGTCTTCAGCATAAAAGAGGACTTATAGGACAAAAATCTTTCGCCTGCGTGTGGTAGGGTTTTCCTGCTTTCGGAATGAAAATGACCTTCGTGTCCCTCCATCCCACATGCTGATAAAAGCAGAGTATATCTATCTAAGCCAGGGAACCAGTCTATCATACACAGCTTGTATCTCAACCGATGATTCATCATCATGGCGACTTAAAGGAGTCGAAACTTCTTATCGCCCAAAAGATTTTCTGCTGAGACACAATTTCCCTTATAACCTGTGACAAATGCATACCAGTGACAACCCCTTCTGATGCCACGTTGGCCGTTGGAGAATTTTCCGCGAAATGTGTATCGACGAGTAGTTCTAGTGTTTCCTCACTAGACTTTGTCCATACATTCTCTGACTTCTGAATATACCCCACCGTAATAGATCTCGAGGACAGAATCTTCCTTAGCCTAGAGGCCTCAGATGTATCCTCCACGCACGGAGCTGCAGAATTCGAGCCTGGAATTGTTCTGAGCTTTTCTCAGCTCGCCCTTATATTTTCTTAGCTCAGCCTTGTAGATGTCCCAATAGTGTGGTGCTCTTGTGGCTTTTGCTCTTTTGAAGAGTTTTTTGCAGTCCTTCCTTAGACCAACCAGCTCTGGGGTGCACCATTGCGGTTGCTGTTTGCCCCTTGGTTTGACACTAGGACATGCTGACACAAGCGAGTCATTTAGGGCCTTCGTGATTTGCTTGACCATTATGTCTATATCCTCCGCAGCTTCTACTTTCTTTTCCGGTCTACAAGGGATAGACGTGCAGAGTGCCGAAATTTATTCCAATCCATCTTTCTTTTGTTTAGCCAAGGGACCACTACTGCAATATGTTCTCCATGGTGATGATCAGAAAAGCTGTGATCATCCTACACTTCACAGTCGCATATTCCTTTACTTATATCATCCGATATAATGGTGATAACTAGTACCTCCTACCTGTTCCCGGTAATAAAGGTCGTTTTGTTTTCTTTATTGCAAAAGGCCAGATTGCAACTTAAAGTATTGGGTTGCCCAAAAAGTAATTGCGGATTTTTTAAAAGTAAATGCATTTTTAATAAAACTTAGAATGAACTTTAATCAAATATACTTTTTTACACTTTTTTTCTAAAGCAAGCTAAAAGTAACAGCTGATAACTGACAGAAGAAATAATGCAATTGCAGAGTCACAAGCTGTGAAAAAATTTGTCAACGCCGACTATATGAAAAATCCGCAATTACTTTTTGGGCAACCCAATTCGATAAGCAGCTCACCCCCTTTGACATCCATCCATATCTGGTGATGACATCCATCCATATTTGGTGGTGTGCATTAGCACCACTTCCCACAACGAGGCCAGCCAATTAAGGGACCTTTTAATTTCAAGCCTGGTTACTACTATATCTTCAGTGCTTAGCGGCGGAAGAAGAAAAACATTAAGGCTTCTCTTTGTAAGAATACAGGCTCTGTGTCTCCCATTCCCCGTAACCTTGAGTGGTTTAAATCCCGGAATTCTAAGTCCACGAACCATTCCCCCACACACCCATAGTTCTTGGATAAGAACTACGCAAAATCCCCTCCCATGAGGAGGACCTTCAGTGTCGCCGAAGTGGCCTTACAATGTTGGAGATTTATGTGTAGACACCGTTCCATAGTCAGGATTCAGAACTTCCAGCACTGTTGTGTTAGCCTCGTCTTCTGATTCCACCAGGAGTTTATCCTTACAAGATTCGTTAGATCCTGTATGATGAGCTTTCCCAGGGGCAGGTGAGAAAGCTAAGGAACCACTTTTCCTCAGAACACTGGACACTTGTGATGTGGGCGATTCCTCCTTAGAAGCTTCACTAACTGCTGCTGTCGAAGTACTTTTTGAGTACCGTGCTTTTCCGCTGGCGCACGCCTTGAGCCTAGTCCATCCGGATGACCCACCTACACAGGACTTGTTGGGTCCCGTTTCGATACCATCCCTTCCTGTTTCGATTGTGACAGGGGGATTTTCAGCCTCAGACTTGTTGAGATCTGCGAGACAGCCGGAGTTTAGTAAGAATACTGCATGTCTCCGGTAACCATTAACTTGTTGAGATCGTAGGATACAACCCCTACAGACTTGTTGAGATCTGCGAGACAGCCGGAGTTTAGTACGAATACTGCATGTCTCCGGTAATCCAATCATCCAGTCTGTGGTTGAAAGATTGGGAGTACATTCCCTTAGTCTTCCAAGTATCGATTCAGAAACTGAGGGAATCCTTGGTATCGAAGCATGCGCCATTGGTCGAGAAGGAACATCGTTCTTCTTGACTAAATCTAGTGATGCACCTGGCCATACATTTGAGCGTCGATCCCTGAAGGCAATTGATAGGCTACGTTACCAGCCAGCATCGTCACAAACTGGAGGAGACCCAGGAAATTTCGCAAGGACATCGGAGTTTACTGATGACAGTCCATTAACTATCCCACTCCAAATATTCCTTGGTATGCAGCCCGGAGGCCACCGTAGCGCAAAGGTTAGCATGTCCGCCTATGACGCTGAACGCCTGGGTTCGAATCCTGGCGACACCATGAGAGAAAAAAAAATTCACCGGTGGTTTTTCCCTCCTAATGCTGGCGACATTTGTGAGGTACTATGCCATGTAAAAACTTCTCTCCAAAGAGGTGTCGCACTGCGGCTCGCCGTTCGGACTGAGCTTAAACTTGAATCGGACTGCACTCATTGATATGTGAGAAGTTTGCCCCTGTTCCTTGGTGGAATGTTCATAGTTTATGCAGCCCTGTTTTCTCCCTTGTCGACAACAGCCATCACCAAACTGCACCTAGCGACACTAGCAAAGGTCCTTGGACCCATGTTACTGTTGTTTGCCCTAGTTCGTTTAGGCATGGAATGCCCTCCAAGTGACTACAGCCTTTTGGCTGGCTGCGGAGCAGTTTCTGAAACTAGACGTATAGTCTTTGGGGTAGCCTGTGCAGTGAATCCCTATTGGTGAGAGTCTTAGGATCATTCGCACCTAGCCTCTCAACAAACCTGAGAGCGATGCGTCTTCTATTACACCAAACTCTTAAAATTTTATATTTGAGATTTTTATGATATATTTTTCCAAACATTTCATTATATTTCCCAAATACTTTATGAGTTCTAAGATAAAAATATTCAGCTTTGCTACAATCATATTGATGAGTATAATAACGAGCCTATTACATGGCAATTTCTAAAAGTTTGCCTTAACTATTAATAACCATATCTTCCTCTCGAATCCCTTAGATGAGTGGCAATGACCATTTGTCAACCCTGAGCATTGATTTACTGCTAGATTCACCCTAATAAACGTATGAGTGTAGGGTTTTCGCATATGAAGACAACAACAACCTCCAACTTAAATTGGGACTGCTAGTACTTTGACCAACATATGAGCATTGAGTACTTATATAATAGACCTAAATTAGATTCCATTGATTTTCATTTGAAAGGAGTCTTAACTTGCTTTTCGGATTCCTTTTCGATTTTCCTTTTTTTTTTTTTGTTTTTGTTATTTTCATCCTTTTTCATTTTCATTTAGGAATGAGGCCACATAGTATTTTGCTAGGATTTTGTTTAGATTCTATTTTGTTGTGGTGGAGTGGTGTGGCATGATGTGGTGTGGTGTGGCATGGTGTGGTGTGGTGTGATGTGCTGTTGCCCCAGGCCTCTTGTGCCAAATGACTACAATTGACATTATTGAAAAGTGTCAGTGCTTAAAGGGGAGCCTTAATTCGAATATAAATTGGAATTTATGATGAGGAGGGTTGATGACGCAAAAGCCGCCTTCATACCAGCTATGTGAGTTGTTATGATGCTTTAGAATTAATTTTACTTCATTTCTCTTTGGTGCTCTTTTGCTGGGATTTTTTCGATTTTTTTTGCTGGGTGCGCCATTGAACATTTGAACTGAAATGAGTTGATTATTTGGGACGACATTGAAAAGGATAAGAAGGATGATGGAAAAACATTTCTAGTGACTTAACTCATACACACCAATCTATATATACAAACTGTTTGTCAAGCTTTAAAAAGCGAACTCTGAATAGGGATTTGAAATAAGTGTTTTCAAGGTATGAGCTCAACACAAAGCTCATTTCGTCCATTTCGTTCCATTTCGTCAAACTTCGGAGAAAATTGGATAACTTAAGCATCCAAATTCGGCACGGACATTGAGTGGTCTAACATATATATGTCACAATTCAGGAGGCCCTAACCTACTCACTGATTCAAATTTTAGCAAAATCGGTTAAAAAAATAAATCTTTTATTGGCTTTAGACCCTTTATCTAGAGATCGGTCTATATGGCAGCTATACCTATATATGGTCCGATTTGTTTCATATGTAGGTCAGATATCAGGAGGCTTATGATAACCCTCTGTTTCAAATTTCGGAGACATCGGGTCATAAATAAAGCTTTTATGGGATTCAGGTCCTTTATCGGCAGATCGGTCTATATGGCAGCTATATCTAAATATAGTCCGAAATGAACCATATTTGGGTCCTATGTTGGGAGGCGTAAAAGTACTTACTGTCTCAAATTTCTGAGAAATCGGTTAAAAAATAAAGCTTTTATGGCCTTTAGACCCTTTATCGGGAGATCGGTCTATATGGCAGCTATATCTAAATATGCCCGATCTGAACCATATTTTGGTCAGACGTTGGCAGGCTTAAAATAACCCACTAGTTTAAATTTCAGCGAAATCGGTTTAAAAATAAAGCTTTTATGGGCTTTAGACCTCTTATCGGCAGATCGGTCTATATGGCAGCTATATCTAAATATATTCCGTTCTGAACCATATTTGGGCCTTATGTTAGGAGTCGTCAAGCTACTCAATGTTTCAAATTTCAGCGAAATCGGGTAATAAATAAAGCTTTTATGGGCTTGAGAACCCTTATCGGCAGATCGGTCTATATGGCAGCTATATCTAAATATAGTCCGAAATTAACCATATTTGGGTCCTATGTTGGGAGGCGTAAAAGTACTTACTGTCTCAAATTTCTGAGAAATCGGTTAAAAAATAAAGCTTTTATGGCCTTTAGACCCTTTATCGGGAGATCGGTCTATATGGCAGCTATATCTAAATATAGCCCGATCTGAACCATATTTTGGTCAGACGTTGGCAGGCTTAAAATAACCCACTAGTTTCAATTTCAGCGAAATCGGTTTAAAAATAAAGCTTTTATGGGCTTTAGACCTCTTATCGGCAGATCGGTCTATATGGCAACTATATCTAAATATAGTCCGATCTGAACCATATTTGGTTCCAATGTTAGGAGTCGTCAAGCTACTCAATGTTTCAAATTTCAGCGAAATTGGTTAAAAAATATAGCTTTTATGGCCTTCAGACCCTTTATATGGAGATCGGTCTATATAGCAGCTATACCTAAATATAGTCCGATCTGAACCATATTTTGGTCAGATGTCGCGAGGCTTAAGAGTACCCTCTGTTTCAGCGAAATAAGTTAAAAAATAAAGCTTTTATGGCCTTCAGACCCTTTATGTGGAGATCGGTCTATATAGCAGCTATCTTATATATAAAAATCAATTTGTGTTTGTTTGTTTGTGTGTTCCTTATAGACTCAGAAACGGCTGAACCGATTTTTTTGAAATTTCCACAGATGGTGCATAATGACCCCGTGGTGAAAATAGGGTACTACATTTTTTGATACCTGAATGGGGGGCGGACCTTCCCCCTTACCCAAATTTTAAGAAATGCCACATCTCGGTGATGGCTTATGCAATTTAGGCGAAATTTTGTGTGCACTCATATAGAACCCTAAAAAAATGTGGTATCCAAATTTCGGATGGAGTACCTAGGGGCGCCGTTCCACCCTAAAACCTAGGGGGACCACCCCAACCCCCCAAAAAACCCCTAGATCGGACATATTTACTAACCATGGCAATATGGGACTCAAATGAAAGGTATTTGCGAGTAGAATACGAATCTGATATCCAAATAAATGTGGGGCCACGTTTCTGGGGGGTGGACCCTTTCCCCAAAACACCCCCCAAACAGGACTTATTTACTGACCATGGGAATATGGGGCTTAAATAAAAGGTGTTTGGTGTAGAATTAGAATCTGATATCCAAATATGAGACCAAGTGTTTGGGGGGCCGCCTATCCCCAAAAACCTCCCCCAAACGGGACACATTAACGACCATAGCCATATGGGGCTCAAATGAAAAGTCTTTGGGAGTAAAGTACGAATCTGATATCAATATTTGGGAAAAGTGTCTATGGGGTAACTCCTCCCCCACAACACCACCCAACCCCAAAACACCCCTAAATCGGACATATTTAACGATCATGGCAATATGGATCTCAAATGAAAGGTATTTGCGAGTAGAATACGAATCTGATATTCAAATGTGGGACCACGTTTCTAGGGGTCCACCCCTTCCCCAAAACACCCCTCAAACAGGACTTATTTACTGACCATGGCAATATGGGGCTTAAATAAAAGGTATTTGAGTGTAGAATTAGAATCTGATATCCAAATATGGGACTAAGCGTTTGGGGTGCCGCCTCTCCCCAAAAACATCCCCCAAAGGGGACAAATTAACGACCATAGCCATATGGGGCTCAAATGAAAGGTCTTTGGGAGTTAAGCACGAATCTGATATGAATATTCGGGAAAAGTGTTAAAGGGACCACCCCACCCCCATAACACCACCCAAATAGTAAGTAATTGCTGACTATTGCAAGATGAGGCTCAAATATGAGGGTTATTAGAATAGAACACGAATCCGACATATATTTTCAAGGCCAACTGACTGAGTGGCCGACCATCCCCCAAAACACCCCCAAGCCGGTCACGTTTTCCGACTATGGAAATATGGGGCTCAAATTAAAGGTATTTGGGAGTACACCATGTGTCTGATATTAACATTAGGGACCAACTGTCTAGGGGACGTCCCACCACCATAACAACCCCCAAATAGGACGTATTTGCTCACCAAGACAATTTGGGTCGTAAAGAGAGTGGAACTAAATATTTATAGTTTGTAGGGTCAATACCCCAAACCGGACATATTTGCTGACTTTTGCAATAAGGAGTTTAAATGAGATTTGAAAACGAATTTGATATCCAATTTTGAGGCCTATGGCAATATGGGGTTCAAATAAATGATATATAGATATATGAGAATAGAGCACGTTGTTGATATATGGTTGCCCATAAAGTAATTGCGGATTTTTTAAAAGAAAGTAAATGCATTTTAAATAAAACTTAGAATGAACTTTAATCAAATATACTTTTCTTACACTTTTTTTCTAAAGCAAGCTAAAAGTAGCAGCTGATAACTGACAGAAGAAAGAATGCAATTACAGAGTCACAAGCTGTGAAAAAATTTTTTGTCAACGCCGACTATATGAAAAATCCGCAATTACTTTTTGGGCAACCCAATATTTTCCAGGCTTTGTGTCCCCAAAAACACCCCTAAATCGGCCATATATATCGACCATGTCAATGTGGAGAATAAATGAAAGGAATTGGGGGGTAGAGCAAGAATTGACACTCACTTTCGGGACCAATATTCTGGGGGTCAACCCCTTTCCCAAAATACCCCCCACAAACAGCAATTTTTTAGTGACCATCGCAAAATGGGGCGCAAATAAAGGTATTTGGGAGTAGAAAACGAATTTGATATCCAAATTTAGAACCATGTATTTAGGGAATCACCCCTTCCTCAAAACAGCCCGCAAAGGGTAAAAATTTTGCGACCATGCCAATATGTGGTATTTAAGATTAGATAACGAATTTGATAACCTATTTTGAGGCCATGTGTTTGGGGGACGCGACATCGTGTAAACTCCCCTAAACCAATGGCAATATGGACTTTAAATAAATGGTTTTTGAAAGAAGAGCACGATGGAGATATTTTTTCAGGGCCAAGTGCCTGGGGGACCACCTCACACCGAAAAAACCCCTAAATCAGATATTATTTGAGTAGCGGGCTGAAATAGAGTATTTTTAGAATGGAGTACACCCTAAATCCAAACTTTAATTCGTAAACCAATAGAGATCATATGGGATTCGGACAAAGGCACTTATATTGTTAAACAATTAGTCAAGCGATGTACTATTTTCGTAGCATGGTATTTTACTAAAAGCTCTATAATTGTCGAAAATAAATATTCCAAGGAAACTTTTGTTCCATATAAAGTAAAAGAAGGCGCAGCGGAGCGGGCCCGGGTCAGCTAGTATGAAAATATAGTCCGATATGGGCCATATTTGAATCATATGTCGGGAGGCCTAAAACTACTCACTGTTTCAAATTTCAGCGAAATCGGGTGAAAAATAAAGCATTTATGGGCATTAGACCCTTTATCGGAAAATCGGTCTATATAGCAGCTATATCCAAATATGGTCCGATTTGGCCCGTTCAAAGATCAAAAAGAGGTATCTGTGTCAAATTTCAGCTCAATATCTCAATTTTTGAAGGCTCTAGAGTGACGGACAGACGTGTGTCTGTCCGTCCGTCTGTCCGACGTCCGACGATCCGAAATATATATACTTTGTGGGATCGGAAATTGATATTTCGATGTGTTGCAAACGAAATGACTAAATAAATATACCCCCTATCCTACGGTGGGGGTATAAAAAACAGAAAGCAGCAGTGTATTCTACAAGAAAGTACAGCGGAGCGTGCTTGGGTGGGCCAGTAGGAATTAATCGCTCAAAATTTCAAGCGCCCAGCTTTATTCCTTCGAAAGTTAGCATGCTTTTGACATACGGTAAGACTTAATCGACTTAAAATGTCAAGACAGTCAAGAATGTGTCTACTTTTAAGGGTCTCAGTTCAATATTGCGAGGTGTTACAGATGGAATGACGAAATTATTAAACTCCCCCCCTCATTCCATGGTCGAAAAATATATGTTCTTGCCTCAGTGGTAGAAACTATTGCATTCAATGGCTAAGTATTCATTGGCTTGCTTTCAAAAACTTGGCTATACTCTGGGAATTGAACGACTGTGTAATTGTAGGCATTTATACCATTCGATTAGTGTTCACAAGGACTTTCAAATTCAAGGATTTTCCCATTTGCCATGTCTAGGGGGGGAATCATTTGCTCGGGATTAACTTTCACAAGATGAGTGCATATTATGCCATATTTTTGAGAACTTTGATTGTAAACTTATCATAATCTTTAAAAACTTTAACTAAAAACTTTTTTTGCATAATGGAGTTTCCTTACCAAATAAAAAAATTTAAAAAAAAAAAAAACTATTTCCAGTTGAGGTTTTGCCATCTGGTACTCAGCAAGCACTTGAGCCAAACAAAAACTACAAACTTTTTTTTCGTTAGCTTACGATACTCTGAATGTGGTTTACTTTCTTCGATAAACACTTTGAAAAGGCAAACGAACATCTTAAATACTTGCAATAGTAAAACATTTGTTGTTGTTGTTGTTGTTGCATCAAGCCCAAGGATTCTAACGATTTTTTCCACTTGAAAAGAGCATTTAAATGTGGCTTTGCCGAAGTTATAAAAGTTTTCCGCAATACTTCAATACAATTTCCCCCAAAGACATTAAGTGGTGGCTAAATGTTTCTTTCGATGGGATTTGAGTGGAAACCATTTTAAGGTCGTTCACAATACCTTGAGATTGAATATGGCATATCAGAGATGGGAAACCAGGAGGCTTCGAATGGTTCAACAGCCGAAATTTTAAAAGAAGAAAAAAATTTGTGTGTTTTTTTCTATGTTTGTTTGTTGCATATAGATTGCGAGGGCTGCTATAAAAATGTCTGCCCTAATAATATAAATTTTTATCATCCAAAATGGTTTTGTTGTTTTTCAAGAAATTCTGCAGCATATCAGAGATGGGAAACCAGGAGGCTTCGAATGAATCAACAGCCGAAATTTTATTAGAATAAAAAAATTTGTGTTTTTTTTGTTGCGTATAGATTGCGAGGGCTGCTATAAAAATTTCTGCCCTAATAAGAAGATATTCTGCAGCATATCAGAGATGGGAAACCATGAGGCTTCGAATGGTTCAACAACCGAAATTTTAAAAGAAGAAAAAAATTTGTGTGTTTTTTTCTTTGTTTGTTTGTTGCATATAGATTGCGAGGGCTGCTATAAAAATGTCTGCCCTAATAATATAAATTTTTATCATCCAAAATGGTTTTGTTGTTTTTCAAGAAATTCTGCAGCATATCAGAGATGGGAAACCAGGAGGCTTCGAATGGTTCAACAGCCGAAATTTTATAAGAATAAAAAAAATTGAGTTTTTTTTTTATTTTTTGTTTGTTGCGTATAGATTGCGAGGGCTGCTATAAAAATTTCTGCCCTAATAATATACATTTTTATCATCCAAAATGGTTTTTGTTGTTTTGCAAGAAATTCTGCAGCATATCAGAGATGGGAAACCAGGATGCTTCGAATGGTTCAACAGCCGAAATTTTATAAGAAAAAATAAATTTGTGTTTTTTTTTTTTTTTTTTGTTGCGTATAGATTACGAGGGCTGCTATAAAAATTTCTGCCCTAATAATATAAATTTTTATCATCCAAAATGGTTTTGTTGTTTTTCAAGAAATTCTGCAGCATATCAGAGATGGGAAACCAGGAGGCTTCGAATGGTTCAACAGTCGAAATTTTATAAGAAGAAATAAATTTGTGTTTATTTTTTTTTTGTTTTGTTTGTTGCATCTAGATTACGAGGGCTGCTATAAAATGTCTGCCCTAATAAGAAGAAATTCTGCAGCATATCAGAGATGGGAAACCATGAGGCTTCGAATGGTTCAACAGCCGACATTTTCAAAGAAGAAATAAATTTGTGTTTTTTTTTTTTTTTTTTTTTTTTTTGTTGCTTATAGATTACGAGTGCTGCTATAAAAATTTCTGCCCTAATAATATAAATTTTTATCGTCCAAAATGGTTTTATTGTTTTTCAAGGAATTCTTGACAGCATGATTTATACACTTTTGCATTGGCTAAAACGAATTGTTGAGGCACTTTTGCCCATTCCGTTTGAGACAGACATTGTCTCTGGCGACGAAAATCCTCGACCACGCATTTTAATCGTAATCTGCGGGAAGAAAAATAAGCCATTGGAAGTCAAGTCGGGGCTATAAGGTGCATGATCCATCAATTCGACGTTATGAGTCACATCGGCTCAAACCAGCATTTTGTGAGAGCTCGCATTGTCATGGCGACCATTTGCTTCAAAGTGCTTCTACCACGAACAACATTCATTGGTTTTGGTTCATCTTCGAAGACAGATACGGTCCATTGCTGTTTTGTTTCGGGCCCATAAGCATAGATCCACGATTCGGTGTAGGCAAGCTACAAGTGATCTACTGTCTCTCTCGGACTACAGTAGAAGCGATGACAGGACCTCAGTCACTTGTGGAGACTTAACTGTGACTGATCCAAAGAGATGCGCCAGATTGTTTAACCATCAATTTATTGTGCATCCCTTTGTCGTATACGTGGTCTCCGAGCCGATAGATAGCCATAACAATTTACCGTGGATGAAGATACGATTGTCATCCGTGGAGCCATATCATCCAAGGTGTTGGTCCCCGACGGAATCTCTGCACTGATGCTGAAGAATTTGGATTTACCTGGAGTCGAGCACATTACAGCTGTCCTTAACCTGTATTTGAACACTCTCATTGTACCCGAGGTCTGAAAGATGGGTTGAGTAATCTCACCACTGAAGCCTTGAATGGACCCGTGTAGGGGGGGGGAGTCGTACAGACCAATCTCCCTTCTCTCTCACCAGTAGCCAAGACGATTGAGCCTCGTTGGAGAAGTTCCATTCGCCGAGCATCAACTTGATGCATAGCACAACAACTGCTTTGCATGCCATCACCGCACACATTTGCGGTGATGGTCCTCGTGGCACTGAACCCATCGAAGGCATTCGATACAGTCATCAATTATCCGTGTAGTTGCCAGTCATTTGTGGAATTTAGGAGTAAGAAATCGAAGCACCTTTGAGTGAAACAGAGAGAGGGTTCCCCAAGTTGGGTTGATATCTCCGGCATAATTTAACCTCTACCTAACCTCCATTCCAGCCACTAAAGATGGCATAGAGATCGTATCATATGGGCATCATTACTCGATCATGGCATCAGGCCCCCCACCCATTGATGACATTTGCGATCGGATGAACGTCTACCTCAACGAACTTGCCGCTTATTTCACTGCAAGAGATTTGAAGATATCTGCCACCAAATCTTGAGTCACATTGTTCACTACAGCTACCGGTGAGGTAAGTTTAGGTTAGGTAAGCTTGGAAATAGGGTGCGGATATTAAACCGCCCCATGCCACTATAGACGTGCACCTAAGTCAGCCACTCCATGGCTGATAATGACCAACTTACGTTACCTACCAAAAGGCACCCGGACATCCTAGGGCCTTCAAATTCGGCTCCCACGATAGTCAGAAGCCGCTGGAACTTTGGTTACAGCCTAAGTATGGTAAGGGCCCAGTTGGGAGCAATGTGATGTCTGTGGTTTTGACCTAAAAGTCGCAGAAAGGGCATTTCGATGCTCGGTATGGTGTTGCATATATTAAACCGGCTGTTATGACCCATAGATGGGAAGGAGTTTCAAATGGTGCTGCGCTCCTAACAAAACGGGAGATTACGTCTAAACAACGCACAGTGGGAGAAAATCGAAAAAAGCCAGCAAAAAATATGCCGTGTGAGAGCAGGTAGAGATATCTCTTTGAACTTTAAAATTGTTATAGTTGAGAGATCAAGATCATGTGCAAAATTGCCATGGCCTAGATTGCTCGCGGGCTTTTTTTTGCTGGATAGCGTCAAAAATCCCAACAAAAAAAGTCGGCATGAGGTCTACAATATCTCCACTGGTTTTGGGAGACATTCGATTTCAATGTTTTTTTGTGCAATTTTGACCGAGATTTGCTTCGTATTTTGTCATATTGCGAAGGCATTTGTGGTTCGATTTTCATTTTTATACCCATCACCATAGGATGAGGGTATACCAGTCTAGTCATTCCGTTTGAAACACCTCGAAATATTGATCTAGTACCCCATAAGGTATACATATTCTTGATCGTCTCGATATTTTAAGTCAATCTAGCCATGTTCGTCCGTCCGTCTGTCGAAATCATGATAGCGTGGGTGGAACGTGTAAAGCTAGCTGATTGAAATTTTGCACGAACACCGAAGTATTGATGTAGGTCAATGGAGATTACCAATGCGCCATATCGGTTCAGATTTGGATATAGCTTTCATATAAACCGATCTGACGATTTGAATTCTTGAGCCCTTACAAATTCCAATTTTTATCAGATTTGGCTGAAATTTTGCATGTGGTGCTTTCGTTTTGATTTCAGGTCATGGACCGGTCGCAATCGGTCCATGACCTGATATAGCTCCCATATAAGCCGATCTCCCGATTTGACTTCTTGAGTCCTTACAAGCCCCAATTTTTGTCCGTTTTGGCTGATATTTTGCATGCGGTGTTTGTTATGGCCTCCAACAACTGTGCCATATACGATCCACATCAGTCTATAATCCCATGTAAACCGGTCTCTCGATCATCCTTGTTCGATTCCTAGAAGCTTTAATGTTTTCTGGTTTGACAGAAGTATGGTATGTAGAATAATGGTGATGGGTTCCCAATATTCGGCCCAACCGAACATAGGACGCGTTTACTTGTCATTATTTAGAGCGCTCAACAAGCCGATTACTGGCTTAGGTTTATGCCCATAGTGGCAGGGGGCGGATTAATATCCGCACCCGCGTTTTAACGTGCGGAGAGTTTAGCATGTCCGCCTATGACGCTGAACGCCTGGGTTCGAATCCTGGCAAGACCATCAGAAAAAATTTTCAGCGGTGGTTTTCCCCTCCTAATGCTGGCAACATTTGTGAGGTACTATGCCATGTAAAACTTCTCACCACTCACTTCTCGCACTGCGGCACGCCATTCGGAATCGGCATGAGAAAGGAGGTCCTTTATCATTGAGCTTAAACTTGAATCGGACTGCACTCATTGATATGTGAGAAGTTTGCCCCGGTTTCTTAGTGGAATGTTTAAGGGCAAAGTTTGCAACCTAATCGTGGCGCAGAGTTAGCATGTTCACCAATGACGCCGAACGTCTGGGTTCAAGTCCCGGCGTGAACATCAGAAAAAATTGCAACGGTGGTTAGTTTTATTTATTTTCCCCTATCATTGAGCTTAAAGTAAAGTGAGAGAAGTATGCCCTGATTCTTAATGAAATGTTCATGGGAACTTTAGTATTAATATCAGATAATGGACCAATTGGCACTATACTTGGCATAGATGAAAGGTGGACAATATCCTGTTTAAATCTTCGAATTTTTAAGTTTTTATAGTTCCATACTCCTGTAATCTTAATCCCCTTCGGGTTCTATGTAGTCTAACAAATTTATGGCCATGTAAGCGTTGTCCATCTCTGGGTGGTAGCACTGCGTTTTAATGTAATATGGGTATTGCTTTTATGCAATTGCCATCTTTGTAAAGGCATGTGTACTGCGAGAAAGCTTCATTGAGAAATGGCTTGAGGAATCAACTTTTCCTTCTTCAATGATTCTCTCTACTCAAAGCAATAGAAAATGAATTTAAATATATCTGCACTGAATAGATGCCACAGAAGTAAATGTCTAAGGGCACAATTTCAAAACATATTTTTGATAAATTATTTCAAATGGTCATGTCTTATATTTTGCATTTTGTCAATAGGCAATGCAATTCTGCCTTAAATCACGTGAAAATGAGATGGAGGCCAGTAGGAACAATAAAAATACATAAATTTTAAAGATTTGCAACAGACAGAATTTAATACTCACATATATTAAATGATTATGGAAACATTAATCCGCAAAAAAATTACCTGGAAGAGAAGAAACAAAACATGTTAAATATTTCACCCACAATTTTTTCTTAATACATATCAAAAAGTTCAATGAGCAAGTAAAAAGGCGTTAAGTTCGGCTGGGCCGAACTTTGGATACCCACCACCTCGGGTATATATGTAAACCACCTTTTTCGGGGCCAAGAATTTTAACCGAGATATCGGTGTATATGGCAGCTATATGCAAATCTTGATCGATCTAGACCAAATTGCGGAAATATGTGTAGAGGCTTAACTTAGATTTATGTCCCAAATTCAGGCAACAACAGACAATAAATGCGCTTTTTATGGGCCCAGAACATTAAATCGAGAGATCGGTCTATGTGGCAGCTATATCCAAATCTGGACCGATCTGAGTGAAATTGAAGAAAGATGTCGAAGGGCCTAACACAACTCACTGTTTCAAATTTCGGCGACATCGGACAATAAATGCGCCTTTTATGGGCCCAAAACCTTAAATTGAAAGATCGGTCTATATGGCAGCTATATCCAAATCTGATCCGATCAGGGCCAAATTGAAGAAAGATTTCGAAGGGCCTAACACAACTCACAGTCCCAAATTTTGTCTAAATCGGACAATAAATGCGCCTTTTATGGGCCCAAAACCTAAAACCGAGAGATCGGTCTATATGACAGCTATATCCAAATCTAAAACCGATCTGTGACAAACTGAAGAAGGATGTCGAAGGGCCTAACACAACTCACAGTCCCAAATTTTGTCTAAATCGGACAATAAATGCACCTTTTATGGGCCCAAAACCTAAAACCGAGAGATCGGTCTATATGGCAGCTATATCCAAATCTGATCCGATCAGGGCCAAATTGAAGAAAGATGTCGAAGGGCCTAACACAACTCAGCGTCCCAAAATTTGACAAAATCAGACAATAAATGCCCCTTTTATGGCCCTAAAACCTAAAACCGAGAGATCGGTCTATATGGCAGCTATATCCAAATCTGATCCGATCAGGGCCAAATTGAAGAAAGATGTCGAAGGGCCTAACACAACTCACTGTCCCAAATTTCTCCAAAATCGGACAATAAATATGGCTTTTATGGGTCTAAGACCCTAAATCGGAAGATCGGTTTATATGGCAGCTATATCCAAATCTGGGCAGATCTGTGGCAAACTGAAGAAGGATGTCGAAGGGCCTAAAGCAACTCACAGTCCCAAATTTCAGCAAAATCGTATAATAAATGTGGCTTTTATGGGCCTCAGACCATAAATCGGCGGATCGGTCTATATGGGGGCTATATCAAGATATAGTCCGATATGGCCCATCTTCGAACTTCACCTGCTTATGGACAAATAAAGAATCTGTGCAAAGTTTCAGCTCAATATCTCTATTTTGAAAGACTGTAGCGTTGTTCCAACAGACAGACAGACGGACGGATGGCTAGTTCGGCTTTATAGGGACGGAAATGGATATTTGTGTTGCAAACGAAAAGACAAAATGAATCTACCCCCATCCTTCGGTTGTGGGTATAAAAAAAAATTTCAGTTATGTGTTCCGTGCTACCTACAAAATCCTTAATTGTTTTCCATGCCACTCCACTAAGTTGGGTCATGTCTGGTATTGTGTCCCCACCTAAGTGCCGGTATCTGTTAGACACGAAAGCCGGGTAATGACAAAGGAAATGCTCCAACCCTTTATAAGCTTCCCCGCATGCCCTTCACATGCTATCACTTGCCGCACCGATTTTTTATAATTGAGCGCGTAGTCCTATGTTCCCCGGTATGAGACCGATAGCCATATTGACTTCCTTCTTAGTTTGTTTCTGCAATAGCCTCACAATCTGGACCTCCCCATAGGATTTTCGCCGTCCTACCGACCGTTTCGCTGTTCCACATGGTTGCATACGCATTCGTCGCCCACGCCTTTAACTCGGACTGCGTCGTCCAAATTCGGGTTAACCAAGTTTATGGACGGCAGTGCTCAGGCCTTCACCGCCAAATCGTGTGCCCTTTCATTCATAGCTACTCCGTTATGGCCCGGCAACCAAACGAAGTGGTTTGTGACAACCTCAGAGAAGGCGTTAAACTCCTTCTTACACTAGCAGACTATTCGTGACCTTACCTTACTGGTTGTTATAGCCCTTATGGCCATTTTTCTGTTCGTAAAGATGCTCAAACTCGACGTACTCGCATTAGTACTACACCACCTCACTCATTCCGTGATCACTCGGATCTCCGCTTGCAGGAGCGTATAAAAGCAGACTAAAACTGATCTCAGTCCCTGGGTTCTCAATGTAGACCCCAAGGGTTCTTAGGCTCCCAGGGGTTCCTATGTAAACCCCAAGGCCCACTCTGTCCTCTAGCTTCAGTCCATTCGACAACAATACCAGGGTTCCGTCAGTCAAAGACTGTGCCGCTGGCAGCAGTACCTCGCACTCGACCTAAAGGTTCATCTCAGGTATTCGATGGAGCATGGTGAGGTCGAGTTGTATGGCGGACAGTTTGTAATCCCTGGATAGGCTCCAGGCCCACGAAGTGACGCTGACATGGGTTCCTGGGGATTGCCGGAAATGAGAGGGCGGCCGAGTGCTTCAGAAGGGGTTCGTCTGCGCCGGGCGGACCTGTGATCGGTCTTGCCTACGTGCCATTTGTCGAGCTACTGAACACAGTAGAGGGGATGGCCAGAGTGGCGTCGGTGGTGAGGTGGGACACGGTGTATGGTTGCCGGACTGCGAAGGCGCTATGGTCGGTCATCGACCGGAGGAGGACGAGGAAATTGCTGGCGTTCGATAAAAGGTCGATGAGTACTTTGACAGGGGTCATAACCGGACACTGTGCCATAGGCCGCATGGCAGCGCACATGAGGATACAGCACAATGCCATCTGTAGGAGTTGCCTCGATGAGGATGACAACGAGAGTATTGAGCACTTGCTTTGTTCCTGTCCAGGTCTGCAGAGACGTTGGCTCTCTTGTCTGGAGAGCCGTTTCTTCTGTGATCTAGGTAAACATGCGAACATACCTCTGGTATCTCTCCTGAGATTTGTTGAGGGAGCAGGATGGTTCCGAAGGGAGAGGGTGGGGGGGCTCCACAGGCTCCAGCGTGGGTAGGTCCGTGCTTGCGTAGAGAAAGGCGGTTCTTCACCTCCTGCTCGGGTTTTCTCCACTCCTCCTGTCGTTTTCTTTTTATTCGTGTATAACCTCTAGTATGAAGACTCACATTCTTCCTTTTTCTTCCCTTTCTCTCTCTCTCTAGGGTACCACAATGGGCCCAAACTTGCCTCCGAATGAACTCACCTTTTGTGGGCGACCCGTTCAACCTAACCTAACTTAGATATATGTGTCATATAGAACGATCTGCCGATTTTGGGTCTTAGGCCTATCTATACCTGGCTCATATATTACCCGATTGCGCGGAAATTCGAATAGTGAGTTGTACCAAGACTCCCAACATCTGTCCCAAATATGGTCCCGATCGGGCTTTATTAGATATAGCTGCCAAAGAGACCCATCTTCCGATTTAGGCCTATAGACCATAAAAGCGGATTTATTATCCGATTTCTATTAAATTTGAAGCAGACTGCTGATTTAAGACTCCCGACATCTGTCCTGTATATGATTCAGATGGAGCTATATTAAGATATAGCTGCCATCTAGACGAACTGCATATTTAGGGTGTTAAGCCCGGGAGTTTTATTAGGCATTTCGATATCCGAACCAAATATGGCTTAGACCGGAACATGTTACGATATAGTTCGAACATTAAATGCAAATTTGCCCCATTAAGGAACAGAAACAAAATTTTCACATATAGATGAGTGCTGCCCGATTCAAGTTTAAAGCTCATTGAGAAGGGATCTCCTTTTATAGCCGAGTCCGAAGGGCGTGTCGCAGTGCGACTCTTTTAGGGAAGAAGTTTTTACATATCCGCCATACCAAATTTTATAGTACCTCATAAATGTAGACAGCGTAAGGAGGGGAAAACCACCGCGGATAATTTTTTTTTCTGACGTTCTCGGCAGGATTCGAACCCAGGCGTTCAACGTCATAGGCGGACATGGTAACCTCTGCGCTACGCTAAGTGAGTTGTATTTAAACTCCAGGCATCTGTCAACAATATGGTCCAGATCAGGCTATATTAAGATATAGCTGCCATTTGGACCGACCCTCAGCTTAAGGGGCTAAAGACCGATTTCCCCGATTTTGCTGAAATCTGATAAAATAGGATAAGGATAGGATAGGATAAGGGGATATTGATCTAGTCATTCCGTTTGTTACAACTCGAAATATTTGTGTAAGACCCCATAAAGTGTATATATTCTAGATCGTCCCGACATTCGGAGTCGATCCAGCAATGTCCATCGTGGACACACTTCGAAATATTGATCTAGGACCCCATAAAGTATACATATTCTTGATCGTCTCGATATTTTAAGTCAATCTAGCCATGTTCGTCCGTCCGTCTGTCGAAATCACGATAGCGATCGAACGCGTAAAGCTAGCTGCTTGAAATTTTGCACAGATACCTAATATTAATGTAGTTCGTATGGGGATTAAAAATGGGCTATATCGGTTCGGATTAAGATATAGCTCCCATAAAAACCTATCTCCCGATTTGACTTCTTGAGCCCCTGGAAGCCCCAAATTTTGTCTGATTTGTATAAAATTTTGCATGTAGTGTTCTGTTAAGACTTCTAACAACTGTGCCAAGTAGGGTCCGAATCGGTTTATAACCTGATATAGCTCCCATATAAACCGATCTCCCGATTTGACTTCTTGAGCCCCTGGAAGCCCCAAATTTTGTCAGATTTTGCTTAAATTTTGCATGTGGTGTTCTGTTACGACTTCTAACAACTGTACCAAGTAGGGTCCGAATCGGTTTATAACCTGAATAGCTCCCATATAAACCGATCTCCCGATTTGACTTCTTGAGCCCCTGGAAGCTTCAATTGTTGTTCGATTTGGCTGAAATTTTGCATGTGCTATTCTGTTAAGACTTTCAACAACTGTGCCAAGCACGGTCCGAATCGGTTTATAACCTGATATAGCTCCCATATAAACCGATCTCCCGATTTGACTTTTTGAGCCCCTGGAAGCTGCAATTTTTGTCCGAATTGGCTGAAATTTTGCACATAGTGTTCTGTTACGACTTCTAACAAATGTGCCAAGTAGGGTCCGAATCGGTTTATAACCTGATATAGCTCCCATATAAACCGATCTCCCGATTTCACTTCTTGAGCTCCTGGAAGACCCAAATTTTGTCTGATTTGGCTAAAATTTTGCACATAGTGTTCTGTTAAGACTTCTAACAACTGTGCCAAGTAGGGTCCGAATCGGTTTATAACCTGATATAGCTCCCATATAAACCGATCTCCCGATTTGATTTCTTGAGCCCCTGGAAGCCCCAAATTTTGTCAGATTTTGCTAAAATTTAGCATGTAGTATTCTGTTAGGACTTCCAACAACTGTGTCGAGTAGGGTCCGAATCGGTTTATGACCTGATATAGCTCCCATATAAACCGATCTCCCGATTTGACTTTTTGAGCCCCTGGAAGCCGCAATTTTTGCCCGATTTGGTTGAAATTTTGCATGTAGTGTTCTGTTAGGACAACAACTGTGTCTAGTACGGTCGAAATCGGTCTATATCCCGATATAGCTCCCATATAAACCGATCTCCCGATTTGACTTCTTGAGCCCCTGGAAGCCGCAATTTTTGCCCGATTTGGTTGAAATTTTGCATGTAGTGTTCCGTTAGGACTTCCAACAACTGTGTCGAGTACGGGCGAAATCGGTCCATAACCTGGTATAGCTCCCATATAAACCGATCTCCCGATTTGACTTTTTGAGCCCCTGGAAGACCCAAATTTTGTCTGATTTGGCTAAAATTTTGCATGTAGTGTTCTATTAAGACTTCTAACAACTGTGCCAAGTAGGGTCCGAATCGGTTTATAAACCGATCTCCCGATTTGACCTCTTGAGCCCCTGGAAGCTTCAATTGTTGTACGATTTGGCTGAAATTTTGCATGTAGTGTTTTGCTATGACTTTCAATAGCTATGTGAAGTGCGGTCTGAATCGGTCTATATCCTGATATAGCTCCCATATAAACCGATCTCCCGATTTGACTTCTTGAGCCCCTGGAAGACCCAAATTTTGTCTGATTTGGCTAAAATTTTGCATGTAGTGTTCTGTTAAGACTTCTAACAACTGTGCCAAGTAGGGTCCGAATCGGTTTATAACCTGATATAGCTTCCATATAAACCGATCTCCCGATTTGACTTCTTGAGCCCCTGGAAGCCCCAAATTTTGTCAGATTTTGCTAAAATTTTGCATGTAGTGTTCTGTTACGATTTCTAACAACTGTGCCAAGTAGGGTCCGAATCGGTTTATAACCTGATATAGCTCCCATATAAACCGATCTCCCGATTTGACTTCTTGAGCCCCTGGAAGCTTCAATTGTTGTCCGATTTGGCTGAAATTTTGCATGTGCTATTCTGTTAAGACTTTCAACAACTGTGCCAAGCACGGTCCGAATCGGTTTATAACCTGATATAGCTCCCATATAAACCGATCTCCCGATTTGACTTTTTGAGCCCCTGGAAGACGCAATTTTTGTCCGATTTGGCTGAAATTTTGCACATAGTGTTCTGTTAAGACTTCTATCAACTGTGTCGAGTACGGTCGAAATCGGTCTATATCCCGATATAGCTCCCATATAAACCTATCTCTCGATTTGACTTCTTGAGCCCCTGGAAGCCGTAATTTTTGTTCGATTTGGCTGAAATTTTGCATGTAGCGTTCTATTAGGACTTTCAACAACTGTGCCAAGCACGGTCCGAATCGGTTTATAACCTGATATAGCTCCCATATAAACCGATCTCCCGATTTGACTTCTAGAGCCCCTAGAAGCCGCAATTTTTGCCCGATTTGGCTAAAATTTTGCATGTAGTGTTCTGTTAAGACTTCCAACATTTGTGCCAAGTACGGTCCCATATAAACCGATCTGCTGATTTGACTTCTTAGCCCCCTGGAAGCCGCAATTTTTGTCCGATTTGGCTGAAATTTTGCAAAAAGTGTTATGTTAAGACTTCCGATAACTGTGTCGAGTACGGTCCGAATCGGTCTATAACCTCATATAACTCCCATATAAACCGATCGCCGGATTTGACTTCTTGAGCCTTGACAAGCCGAAATTTTTGACCGATTTGGCTGAAATTTTGAATGCGGTATTCTGTTATGACTTGCAACAACTTTACCAATTACAGTCCAAATCAGCCTATAGCCTGATGTAGCTCCCCTGTAAAACGGCCTCACGAGTGTCCTTGTTCGGTTCCTAGAAGCTTTAATTTTTGATGGTTTCCCAATTGCCCTATTTTTATAGTTCAATTTCCCAATTAAACTATAAAAATATTCGCTGGCGGCAAGTGGTCTATTACAACCACGCGCCATTAGCACCACCACAGTCTTAAGGAAGCAAAAAGTTAATAGTAACGATTAGCAGGACTAATGTTGTGTTGTAGATAATGTCCCTATTGCGTATGGCGGCGAATGCAGGAAGCGTAACGAAAACACTAACTTAGTTTTGGGGAAAAGTCTACTAGGGAAGGGAAGGCTATCATTGCATGATGACTTCGAAACTTTGTTCAAAGTTTCTACGCAACTTTTTGTTTTGTTTTTTTTTTTTCTTTGGCTAGTTTTTGTTGTTGATGTTGTTGTCTAGATATATTGATTTTGGCTTCAAGGAAGCAATTGCGTTACATAGTCTGCCTGCTGACGATGCCTAAAAGCTTTGTCATCATCAAATGACAACAAAGATGTTTTATTACAATTTCAATGGAAAACTTTTCACAAACAATTAAATCCTCTATTTCAACCATTTTCCATTTTCCATTTCATTCATTCATTCATTCTTCTGGCATTGTTTGTGACTGGGCCGGATACAATGCTCAATGTATGTCACCAAGACTGGAGACGCAACATCAGCATAGCTTTGCCTCTGGTTGCTTTCCGATAATTCTCCTGACTATGCATTTGTCTGTCTTCTGCTGGAGCCTAGTCTATGACTTAACAAAAAAAAAAAAAAAAAAAAAAAAAAAAAAAAAAAAAAACAAAGAGAAAGGAAGCACTTCAAGTGTAATTTGTTTAAACAGAAATGCATAATTTCTCAAATTAAAATTCTGCTCGCTCAAAGCCCATAAAGCTGTTACGTTAGGTTTTTCCGACAGTATTTTGATAAATTATTATGACGTGCTGATGCTTGCAGTGTGTGCGAAATGTTTTGGAAAAATTATTTATTGTATACATAGAAGTAAGAGTGTCAACATCGGGTGTTATATGTTAAAGACGTGACAAGTTGAACACATTTCGAACCGAACACTGATTTTGGTAATAAAATTCAATGATTTGCAAGCGTTGCTCGTTAGTAAGTCTATTCATGATGAAATGTCAAAGCATACTGAGCATCTTTCTCTTTGACACCATGTCTGAAATCCCACGTGATCTGTCAAATACTAATGCATGAAAATCCTAACCTCAAAAAAATCACCCTTTACAAGGACATTAATAAATTTCCAAAGGCAGTTTCATGTGCAACGAGTTTGCACACCACCCTACACCACCACTGTGTCACAGGGTTTTATAACTTTGTTCATTTGCTAAGAAGGAGAAGCGCTCGACCCATTATGAAGTATACCAATCGGCTAAGACAGGTACATATGCTTAGCCGATCATTATACTTCATAGTGGGTCTAGCGCTTCTGCTTCTTAGCAAATGTACAAAGTTTCCCTATGTCCATCTGTCTATCCTTGCATTTTTTATGATCAAGCTAGAGGTCGAATTTTTTGTCCGTTTCTCGCAATATTTTCCTTTAAGGACAAACATTCAGTGAAATGTTTTCTAAAGACATAACCTCAGTAAAAGTTTCTCTAAAGTCAAAATTTGATTGAAACTTTCCCTTCTCTTTTGTGGGCTGTGACAGAATATTTGATCTATTAGCCGAACTAAGAATTGATTCCCATCGCCTCGATCTTCTGCGCTCTTTTTTCAATCTTTGACACCCAGTTTCGAGATGTCTTCCACCACTTGATCTCTGCAACGGAGTTTTGGTCATCCCTGTTTGCGTGTACCACAGTGCTTGCCTTTAAAAGACTTCTTTGCTAGAGCCTCTTCATTGATTCTGACAACATAACCTGTTTAACTCCCGGCCGATACGGGATGACTATGGTCGCCACACAGGCTGGAACTTTGAGCTCCGACTTGTGTGGTGTCCATCGTTATCACGGGAAGCTTAGCTGACGGATGGTGGAAAGCTTCGTTTTTTATGCGGAGTAGCGGCAAATGCGGCCACGGGCAGTCAACGATTTTCGAGAGGAGAGTCTCAGAGTTATTGGCTCCTACAAATAACCAATGGCCAACATCAGCGTCTGTTCCCAGGTTAGGGGCGGCTGAAGGCGAGCATCGGATCTTGGAGCAAGCGGGGCTCGCCACAACGAGGGATACGTGTGAAATTCCATAAAACCCAAGCGGTTGGGGCGCTGGGACAGTAACCCGCCGCCGGGAAAACTGAGAACTACATGGAGAAACAAAGGAATAGTAAAAACGGACCCCCCCCCCCCAAACGTTGACGACCCACACAAACGAAAAAAGGACCATGATTTGCGGATATGCACCTGGAATGTCCGCACTCTTTATAGAGAAGGTGCAGCATACGCGCTGGCGGATGTATTAGAGAAGTACAAGGCAGATATAACCGCTTTACAGGAAGTGCAATGGACTGGGAATGGCGTCACTGCAACACCAAACGGTGACGAACTATACTACAGCTGCCATAACACGAGGCATGAATTTGGCTGTAGATTTGTGGTTAGTCGGAGACTGAAACACCTTGTCTCCAGCTCAACTCCGGTGGATGAGAGGCTAGCCATAATCCGCATAAAAGCATAAATTCTTCAACATCAGCCTCATTTGTGCCCATGCCCCGACGAAAGACAAAGACGAACAGACCAAGGATATTTTCTACGAGCGCCTAGAGAGAGAATATGACCGCTGCCCCGCTCATGATATTAAAATCGTTCTGGGAGATTTTAATGCGACGATAAGGAAGGATGACATTTTTGGTCCAACAGAAAGAATAGCCTCCATGAGATAACGTCCAGTAATGGGTTGAGGTAGTTAGTAGCACCAGATTTCAGCATAAAAATATTCACGAAGCCACATGGCTGTCACCCGATCAAAACACGTGAAACCAAATTAATCACGTTGTGATAGATGGAAGGCATTCATCCAGCGTGTTTGACGTACGATCGATCCGTGGAGCGAATATAGATTCGGATCATTACATTGTTGCAGCAAAGGTTCGCACCCGTTTGAACATGGCGAGGAAAGTACGATCTGACACTGCACGGAAGTTGGCGAGGAAAGTACGATCTGACACTGCACGGAAGCTGGACATTGAAAAGCTGCAGACACAACAAATGGCAGCGGCATACTCAACTGACACAATTGCTTGATGAAAGCACTCCTTGTTCCGATGATATAATGGCGCAGTGGCAAACTATTGCCCATTCCATGGAAAATGCCGCGAAATCCGTACTTGGGTACCGAAAGCCTCCTCCAAAAAACCCATGGTACGACCAAGAGTGTCGAGATGAACTAATGAAGCCAAGAATGCGGCATATAGAGCAACCCTGCAATCAGTAGCAACGCGCCAGATGAAGGAGAGGTATCGGGAGAAAAGGAGAGAAGAGAAACACCTATTCCGCAGAAAGACAAAGGAAATGGAGAGACGTGAGTGTGAGCGAATTGAGATGTACAGGAGTCAGAATGAAGTCCGGAAATTTTACCAAAGAATTAAACATCAAACCGATAGCTTTGGTGCAGGCACATTCTCCTGCAGAGACAAAGGAGGAAATCGGGTAACTGACACAGATAACATGCTTAAGATATGGAAAGAACATTTTACCCAACTGCTAGTGTCCGATGTTGGCGGCGAAGAGGATACCGCAGAACCAGTCCCTGATGATGGTATAGAATGTTTACCTCCTAGTCAGAATGAGGTCCAAGTAGCAGTGACCCGACTAAAGAACAGCAAGGCAGCAGGAGCCGATGGGTTACCCGCTGGACTATTTAAGACCGGAGGCGACATGCAGAAAAGGCTTATGCATCAGCTTTTCTGCGCAAACTGGCTAGAAGAACGCATACCCGATGATTGGAACCTCAGCATACTATATCCTGTATACAAAGGAGAGGAAAGGAGACAAGACGGAATGTGCCAACTACAGAGGAATAAGTCTCCTCCCCATCGCATACAAGATACTCTCGAGCGTACTGTGTGAAAGATTAAAACCTAAAGTCAATGAGATAATTGGGCCCTATCAATGCGGCTTTAGACCTGGTAAATCCACCCTAGACCAGATATTCACACTGCGCCAAATCCTGGAAAAGACCCGAGAAGGACAAATCAACACCTGCCACCTCTTTGTTGACTACAAATACCCTTCAATACTTCTTTACGTTCAAAGGTATATCAAGCCATGTCTGAGTTTGGTATCCCTGCAAAATTAATAAGACTCTGCAGGATGACACTTGCTGATACGCGTTCCTCAGTAAGAATAGGAAAGAATCTCTTCGAACCATTCAATGCCAAACGAGGTTTCGAAGAAGGAGACATTGTATCCTGTGATCTCTTTAATATACTGTGGGAGAAGATTGTACGAGGTACAGATGTGCATATTTATGGCGCACTACTCACAAGAGTACCAATCCTACTCGCCTATGCCGATGACATCGATATCATAGGTCGATCACCGGAAGTAGTAACTGCAGCCTTTGAAAGAATCGAAAGAGAGTCAGTGAAAATAGGTCTGGCAGTAAATGAAGATAAGACGAAATGGATGGTTTCAACTCCCAAAAAGCCTCGCACAACCGAGCAGATAAGGAAAATGGAGAAAGTTGGGAACCACAACTTTGAGACAGTCAGTAACTTATCTACCTCGACACCGCCGTAACCGAAACAAATGACACCAGTTTCGAGATTAAGCGAAGAATAATACTGGCAAACAGATGCTACTTCTTATTTATCTTCACGGACATAGGGCTTCGGCTTAACCAAGTTTCAGTAATAGCCTCACAATCTGGATCTCCCCATAGGATTTTCTCCGTCCTAGCGACTGTTTCGCTGTTCCACAGGGTAGCATGCGTGTTCATCGCCCACGCCACTAACTCGGACTGCGTCGACCCGAAAGTCTTCGGGTTAACCAAGTTTATTGACGGCAGCCCTCTTGCCTTCACCGCCAAATCGTGTGCCCTTTCATTCCCTCGAACTCCATTATGGTCCGGCATTCAAACGATGCGGATTGTGTCATCCTCAGAGAAGGCGTTAATCTCCTTCTTGCACTGCAAAACTCTTCGTGACCTTATCTTCTTGGTTGTTATTGCCCTATTGGCAATTTTACTGTTCGTAAAGACATTCACACTCGAAGTCCCCGCGTTAGTACCTCACCACATCATGCATTCCGTGATCGCCCGTATCTTCGCCTGCAGGACCGTTATATGGTCAGGCAGTCTAAAACAAATCTCAGTCTCTAGGTTCTCAATGTAGACCCCCAGGCACACTCTTTCCTCCATCTTTGATCCATCTGTGTAACATGATCCTCCAGACGACAATACAAAGATTCCGTCCCCAACCCCAAAACCCCCAAAAAAAAGAGGTTTTTTGGACGATCATGACAATATGGGACTCAAATGAAATGTATTCGGGAGTAGATTTCGAATATGGTCAGAAAGGAGAAATAGAGTTTATAATTTGTTGATTTCGGAAGGGGGCGGACCCTCCCCCTTTACCCAAAAACACCACCCAAAATCAAAAGTGGACCGATCGGGACAATATGGGTATTACATTAAAGGTATTGGAAATTAGAATACGAATATGGTATTAAAATTTGCGTCTAAGTACCCATCGGGCCGCCCCAACCCCAAAATTCCCCCAAACAGACATATTGGGCTTTCATGTCAATATGGGCCTCAAATGAAAGGTATTCGGGAGTAGATTACGAATCTGGCATACAAAATCAAATCGAAGTATAGGGGGTCCCCCTTCCCTCCATAAGCGCTTTAACTGGGCATATGACTCATCATGACTTTAGGAAAGGAAGGAAACATAGTAGGCTTTATAATTTGTAGATATCGGTACACCAAAAGTGTACCGATAGGCACAAAATGGGTATCAAATGAAAGGTATTGGAGACCAGAAAACGAATATGGTATTAAAATTTGGGTCCAAGTACCCAGCGGGCTCCCCCAACCCCAAAATTCCTCTAAACAGACATATTCGACGTTCAAGTCAATATGGGTATCAAATGAAAAGTATTCGACGGTAGATTACAAATATGGCATAAAAAATTAGGTCCAAGTAATGGGAGGTCGCCCCACCCCCAAGTACCTCCAAATGGGCATATTAGCCGACCATGTCTATATGGGACTCAAATGGAAGGTATTTGGGAGTAGATAACGATTTTGACGTAAAAAATTGTGTTGAAATCTAGGTGGCGCTTTTCTTTCCAAAAATAAGTCAAATAGGTTGATGGGTCTCAAATGAAAGGTATTTGCGAGTAGAAAACGAATTTGATATCCAATTTTGGAGCCAAGTGTTTGGGGGTACGCCCCAAATGGCCCTCTAAACTGAACCTAATTTCCGACTATGGCAATATGGAGCTCATCTAAACGGTATTTGGGAGTAAAGAACGAATTTGATATCTTTTTTCAGGGAAAATTGCCGGTGGCCGCCCCAGCCCCAAAAAAGACCTTACAAATAGTTCACATTTACAGACCATGGCAATTTGGGGCTCACATTAAATGGATTTGGGAGTGCAGCACGAATTTGACATCCATATTTGAGTCGAAATGTCTGAGTGCCATCCCTCCCCTAAAAAGCACTTCTCATTGCCCTAATTTTCAAAACCACCTGTTATCGGAGATTGGAAAATTTTTTCGAACTCTCACAGTCAAAACAAAACATGGTTTCTATTGTTGGGGTCGGGGGCCGTCCAAAACCCGCCAAATGGGTATATAGACCAATCACAACAATAAAGACAAACGAAAGGTGCTTGAGAGAAAAAAAAAGGATTTGATATCCAATTGAAGAGCCATGTGTTTGGGGAACTGTCCCATCCGAAAACACCTCCCTATTCTATAAAAGCTATTTGATGTTTAAATTGATTGATTTTCGGGAAATTGATACCCATTACCAACCGAGAAGGGGCACACTTCTCACACATCAATAAAAGCTTTTTTATTAAAGTTTATACTCAATGATAAGAGACTTTTTTTATTGCCCAGTCCGAATGCGGTGCCGCAGTGCGACATCTCTTTGGGGAGAATATTTTACATGACCTAGCATGGCCAATGTCGCCAGCATCTTAATGCTAATGCCATATTGACATGGTCGGCTAATATGCCCATTTGGGGGTACTTGCTGGTGGGGCGACCTCCCATTAATTGGACCTAATTTTTTATGCCATATTTGGTGGGGATCACCACCGTTTTAAATTTTGTCCGATGTTATCGCCAGGATTTGAACGCAGGCGTTCAGCGCTATAGGAGGACATAGACTACAGCAGCACGAATTCGATATAGACATTCAGGGCGAAGTGTCCCAACCCTTAAATGATATAAGAGAGTTAAAGAAGGCGCAGCAGAGCGGGGCCGGTTCGGCTAGTTTGTTGAATAATGGCATGTTTGGGAAACTCTTTACCTAATAACCACCATAGAATGGGGGTATACTAATACAGTCATTTCGTTTGTCACATCTTGAAATTTTGACCTCAGACCCTGTTAGTATTCATATTCGTAATCGTTTTGACATTTCGAGTCATTCCATCCATGTCCACCCGTCCGTCGGTCGAAATCACCATAGCATTCAAATGAATAAATATAGCCCCTTGTAGTTCTGCACTCATACTTTTTATTGATGTGGGTCATTGTGGATTGCAAATGGTTCTTATCGGTTCAGGTTTAGATATAGCTCCTATATAAACCGATCTCTGGTTTTGACTTCTTGTGTCCCTAGAAGACACAGCTATTATCCGATTTGGCTGAAATTCAGCCCAAGGACTTAAGTTTTGTCTTCCAATATCATCGCAGAGAAGGGTTCCAATCGGTCTATAAACCGATTTAGCTCCCATACAAACCTATCTCCGATTTAGGCATCATGAGCCCCTAAAAGCGTCAATTTTTTCTCCGATTTGCCTGAAACTTGGCGCAAGCACTTCTGTTCTCACTTCCAACATCATTGCCGAGTATGATCCGAATCGGTGCAAAAACTGGTATACCCTTCATGCAAACCGATTGCTGGATTTGACTTCTTGAGCTTCTAGAGGCCTCAATTTTCACCTGAGTGGGCTGAAATTTGACACAAAGCCTTCTGTTATGACTTTCAATATCCATGTCAACTATGAGCCGAATCGGTCTTTCAACTGATAACCGATTCCCGTATTTAACTTCTTAAGCTTTTCAATTTTCATCTGATTTGAACGAAATTCGACACAAATACTTCTGTTATGACTTTCAGCGACTACGCCAAGGATTCTCCTAATCGGTCCATATATTGATTATAGACCCCTTAAATGCTCATTCCCCTATATGACTACCTGAGACCATGACAGTCGCAACCAGTTCCCGATTTGATTGATTGATTGTAAAAAAACTTGAATACGGACTGAGTTAACAAAGACAAATTTTTAAGGCATTCCATGGTGGTGGGTACCTGAGTGCCCCGCCAAACTTAGCAAGTTTTTACTCGTTTTGTGTGAATTTGCTTAGACTGGAGAGTACCTTTACTTTTCAGCACTAGACTATTTTACTCTATTGGTGAAAATTTCAAGCACACAAATACAAATACTCCAAAACTCATTTCAGAAATTAGTATACATACTCTTAGGTCTTATTTGAAGGTCCATTTTGTATTTGAAGTTATAATGTATCGCTTGCTTCAGCATTTGTTTGGCTACAAAAATTTATTGTTAAAAGTTTTCCAATATGTTCTTTAATAACTCACAAGTGCTTAACAACAGTTGTGAAAGTCATAAATTGAATATGAACAAAACCAACAACAAGTTGGACTCTTTAATAGCCTAAGAAATTGTTAGGTTTATCTTTTGTTTTGAAAGAAAAAAATATTTTTATACCCTACACCATAGGATGGGGGTATACTAATATCGTCATTCTGTTTGTAACATCTCGAAATATGCGTCTGAGACCCCATCAAGTATATATATTCTTGATCGTCATGTCATTGTAAGTCGATCTAGCCAATTTCGTCTGTCTGTCCGTCTGTCTGTCGAAATCACGCTAACTTTCGAAGGGTAAAGCTAGACTTTCGAAGGGTAAAGCTAGACGCTTGAAATTTTGCACAAATACTTTTTATTAGTATAGGTCGGTTGGGATTGTAAATGGGCCATATCAGTCCATGTTTTGATATAGCTGCCATATAAACCGATCTTGGGTCTTGACTTCTGGAGCCTCTAGAGGGCGCAATTCTCAACCGATTTGGCTGAAATTTTGCACGTAGTGTTTTGGTATCACTTCCAACAACTGCGCCAAGTATGGTTCAAATCGGTCTATGTTTTGATATAGCTGCGATATAGACCGATCTTGGGTCTTGACTTCTGGAGCCTCTAGAGGGCGCTAATCTCATCCGATTTAACTGAAATTTTGCACGTTATGTTTTGGTATCACTTCCAACAACTGCGCTAAGTATGGTTCAAATCGGTTTATGTTTTGATATAGCTGCGCTATATACCGATCTTGGGTCTTGATTTCTGGAGCCTCTAGAGGGCGCTAATCTCATCCGATTTGGCTGAAATTTTGCACGTAGTGTTTTGGTATCACTTCCAACAACTGCGCTAAGTATGGTTCAAATCGGTTTATGTTTTGATATAGCTGCGCTATATACCGATCTTGGGTCTTGATTTCTGGAGCCTCTAGAGGGCGCAATTCTCGACCGATTTGGCTGAAATTTTGCACGTTATGTTTTGGTATCACTTCCAACAACTGCGCTAAGTATGGTTCAAATGGGAGAGTAAGGATAGCCGCTTGAAATTTTGCACAAATACTTTCTATTAGTGTTCGTCGGTTGGGATTGTAAATGGGCCAAATCGGTCCATGTTTTGATATAGCTGCCATATAAACTGATATTGGGTCTTGGCCTCTGGAGTCTCTAGAGGGCGCAATTCTCAACCGATTTGGCTGAAATTTAGCACATAGTGTTTTGGTATCACTTCCAACATCTGCGCTAAGTATGGTTCAAATCGGTCCATGTTTTGATATAGCTGCGGTATAGACCGATCTTGGGTCTTGATTTCTTGAGCCTATAGAAGGCGCAATACTCGTCCGATTGGACTGAAATTTTGCACGTAGTGTGTTGGTATCACTTCCAACATCTGCGCTAAGTATGGTGCAAATCGGTCCATGTTTTGATATAGCTGCGGTATAGACCGATCTTGGGTCATGACCTCTGCAGCCTCTAGAGGGCGCAATTCTCAACCGATTTGGCTGAAATTTTGCACGTAGTGTTTTGGTATCACTTCCGTGTTAACCGTGTTAAGTATGATACAAATCGGTTCATAATCTGCTATAGCTGCCATCTAAACCGATCTTGGGTCTTGACCTCTGCAGCCTCTAGAGGGCGCAATTCTCAACCGATTTGGCTGAAATTTAGCACGTAGTGTTTTGGTATCACTTCCAACAACTGCGCTAAGTATGATACAAATCGGTTCATAATCTGCTATAGCTGCCATATAAACCGATCTTGGATCTTGACTTCTTGAGCCTGTAGAGGGCGCAATTCTCATCCGATTTGGCTGAAATTTAGCATGAGGTATTTTGTTACGACGACTTCCAATAACTGTGCTAAATTTGGCGCAAATCGGTACATAACCTGATATAGCTGTCATATAAACCGATCTGGGATCTTGACTTTTTAAACCCCTAGAGGGCGCAATTCTCATCCGATTTGGCCGAAATTTTGTACAATGGCTTTTCTCATAACCTACAACATACGTGTCTAATACGATCTGAATCGATCGATTCCATATAAGGGATTAAATGTCTGTCATATTAATGCCCAAAGGCTGAATAAAAAGCTTAACGAATTCAAGATAATTTTTGAGAACTTTGACATTGATATAGTGTGAGTATCGCAGACGTGGCGGAATCAATCAACACCTGATGCGTTTATTGATCTTTCAGGAAATAGCGTGCACAGAGCTGAGAGATTACGTCGTGGGGCGGCACCGCTCTGTATGTGAGAAACTACCTGAATACTCAGTTATGTATAAAGTCTTACCCAGGGGGGTTGGTTTATAGTCCGAACAACCGTACGGATACGCGAGATTTTTTCTCCTTCCTTGAACCTCTCTCTCTCTTGCTTACTCAGACATTGTGGTTGCTGGGGATTTCAACTCTAACGTTTTACAGGACACGGGTTTGACGTTTGAAATGTCTTCCTTGGGGCTTTTGCCCATCAATTCAACCATTCTCACAAATTTTTCCGCATCCTCCAGCACGCTTCTCGATCTGTACTTTGTTAGAGACACTTCTAAAGTTCTCCTATACGAACAACTGTCTGCCTCATGTTTTTCAAACCATGACTTGAACTTTTTATGTTATGAATTTGAGCTCACCAGGGATAGGGAAACTTATTCATATAGAGATTTTGCCCGTCTCGACCATGATTTTTTGCTTTCGAGTACTGTGCTCATCGACTGGGATCTGATATTTCGTATGTAAACTATCGATGAACAAACTGACTTTCTACAGAGGAATATCCGTGATCTACAGGAACTTACGTTTCCACTCAAGACTAGAGAAGTGTCCTCCAGATCGAAACCGTGGTTCTCCCGAGATATTCTTAGGGCTATTCATGAGAGGAATATGTCGCATCGCAGATGGAGACGTTTCAGGACCGACACCTGAGTTACATGATGGCTTTCGCTCAGCAAGAGACCACGTCAATAAGTTGATTAAGATAGCGAAGAAGGACTATTATTAAAGACGCTTTACTTCTGCAATAGGCTCCAAGAGAATGTGGAAGGTTATTCGAGACATAGGAATTGGGAAAGATACTAATAGATGTACAATAAACTTGGACATCAGTGGGCTTAATGATGCCTTTGTTAATGTCCCACAGATCCCAGTTGATCCCAATTTCTATGGCTTCAATATCAACCCCTCTGGCGATGACGACTCTGGTTTTTTGCTGCAGCTGTATTGGTCCCACCGATGTTCTTGTGTGTAACGCTGTCGGATCTGATGGCATTGATCCTAGATTTATAAGACTCTTGCTCCCCCTTATTATTCCCCATATAACCTATGGTTTCAATAGGATTTTGACCACGAGTTACTTTCCATTAGAGTGGAAACATGCTAAAGTCATCCCACTGCCTTAAAATACCAAGGAATACAGACCAATTGTTAAAGGTCTTTGAGAAATTGCGTATTTGCAAATGTCGTCTTTTGTCAACGAGAACTTTTTGTTAGATGTGAGACAGTCCGGGTTTCGACCTAACCACAGCTGCGTAGACTTTTATATATTTATTATACCCACCACCGAAGGATGGTGGTATCGTCATTTTGTCATTCCGTTTACAACACATCGAAATATCCATTTCCGACCCTATAAAGTATATATATTCTTGATCAGTGTAAAAATCTAAGACGATCTAGACATGTCCGTCCGTCTGTCTGTTGAAATCATGCTACAGTCTTTAAAAATAGAGAAATTGAGCTGAAATTTTGCACAGATTCTTTCTTTGTTCATAAGCAGGTTAATTTCGAAGATGGGCTATATCGGACTATATCTTGATATAGCCCCCATATAGACCGATCCGCCGATTTAGGGTCTTAGGCCCATAAAAGCCACATTTATTATCCGATTGCACTAAAATTTGGGACAGTGAGTTGTGTTAGGCCCCTCAAAATCCTTCGTCAATTTGGCTCAAATCGGTCTAGATTTGGATATAGCTGTCATATAGACCGATGCTCCGATTTAGGATCTTAGGCCCACAAAAGTCACATTTATTATCCGATTTCGATAAAACTTGGGACAGTGAGTTGTGTTGGGCCTTTCGACTTCTATCGTTAATTTGGCTCAGATCGGTTCAGATTTGGATATAGCTGCCATATCGACCGATACTCCGATTTAGGGTCTTAGGCCCATAAAAGCCACATTTATAATCCAATTTTGCTGAAGTTTGGGATAGTGAGTTGTCTTGGGCCCTTCGACACCTTTCGTCAATTTGGCCCAGATCGGTCCAGATTTGAATATAGCTGCCATATAGACCGATCCTCCGACTTAGGGTCTTAGGCCCATAAAAGCCACATTTATTATCCACTTTTGCTGAAGTTTGGCATAGTGAGTTGTCTTGGGCCCTTAGGCATCTTTCTTTAATTTGGCCCAGATCGGTTCAGATTTGGATATAGCTGCCATATAGACCGATCCTGCGATTTAGGGTCTTAGGCCCATAAAAGCCACATTTATTATCCGATTTTGATGAAATTTGGGACAGAGAGTTGTGTTGGACCCTTCGTCACACTTCGTCAATTTGGCCCAGATCGGTTTAGATTTGAATATAGCTGCCATATAGACCGATTTCTTGATTTAAGGTTTTGGGCCCATAAAATGCCCATTTATTGTCCGATGTCGCCGAAATTCGGGACAGTGAGTTAAGTTAAGCCCCTTTACATACTTCTGCAATATCACAAAGATCGGTTCGGATTTGAATATAGCTGCCATATAGACCGATATCTAGGTTTTAGGCTTCGGGGCCATAAAAGACGCATGTATTGTCCGATGTCGCCGAAATTTGAGACAGTGAGTTTAGTTAGGCTCTTCGATGTCCTTCTTCAATTTTTATAGCTGCCATATAGACCGATCTCTCGATTTAAGGTTTTTGGCCCATAAAAGACGCATTTATTGTTCGATTTCGCCGAAATTTTGGACAGTGCTTTGTGTTAGGCTCTTTGACATGTTTCTGCAACTTGGCCCAAATCGTTCCAGATTTGGGTATAGCTGCCATATAGACCGATCTCTCGCTTTAAAGTCTTGGCCCCATAAAAGGCGCATTTTTATCCGATTTCATAGAAATTTGACACAGTGACTTATGTTAGGCTTTTCGACATCCATGTCTTATATGGTTCAGATCGGTTTATTTTTAGATATAGCTTCAGTACTTATTTGCATTTAATCCAAATCGGAACATATTTTGATATAATTGCTGTGGGACATAAGGTATGAAATATTCACCGAATTATGATGAAAGGTGGTTTATCCAAAGTGGGTGGTGGGTATCCAAAGTTGGGCCCGGCCGAACTTAACGCCTTTTAATCTTATTTTTATTCTTTTGTTTTCGAATCAAATAAGTCTATTAATTCCTCTTTAATTGATAAATTCATTTTTGTTGTCTTCTATTAAATTCAAATCTACAATGCCACAGATGTTGGTTTTTTTTTCGTTCGTAATTTATTCATTCAAAATCTGTGTTGTATAGCTATAGATTGTTACTAGGTACAATTGTTGAAGATATTACCCGCACTTTAATTGTAAGAATTTCATATTCTTGGTGTGCGGGTGTAAATAAATAAATTACAAATTAGAAACCGATCTCCCGTGTTTGCTTCTTGAGCCCCCACAAAGCGCAATTCTTATCCGAATGAACTGAAATTTTACACACGGACTTCTACAATGTTCAGCATTTATGAATGGTCCGAATCGGAGTGTAACTTGATATAGATCCAATAGCACAACAGTTCTTATTCAATATTCTTTGTTTGCCTAAAATGAGTTACTGCAGATAGAACTCGAAAAATGCGATCCATGGTGGAGGGTATATAAGATTCGACCCGGCCGAACTTGGCACGCTCTTACTTGTTTTTGAATTATTTTATTGTATTTAGAGTTATTAATGTTTTTTTTCTCACTTCGAAACATAAATTGTCAATATAATTCATTGGCAAAGTGTGCTATAATATGAAGTAGAACAACTGTTTGTCAAGGCATTAGTTCAACCTAAGAACAGAAAGAGACTTATGGCAACATTTCCATCTCCGAATACAAATACACACAAACACACACACAAAAAACGCAAAACAAGCAATGACTACAACAATGATGCTAAAAACTTGGTAAATGTGTCATGTTTATATTGTTTTAAAGAGACATTTCAACAAACTTTCAATGATGTTTACAAAGGAAGCCTATAAACTCAAACGCACACTCACACACACACACACACACACACACACACACATGCTCACACTTACTCTAATAACCAAATTCAACGTTCACATTAAATGGCATACACTGCACACATTCATTCATAAGTTCACAGTCAAGTTGCCGAGTCAAATTCGTTTGTGTGTAGTAAGTCTTTCGTAATTCAACTTTCTCAAAATTTGTATATCTTTTGTTTCTTGTGTGCGTGTGTGTGTGTGTCTTTTTGGCGTTGGAGGCTTGAGGACCACCTACCCCCCCCCCCCCCCCCCCCCTTTTAGCAAATCATGCATTCATCGAGAGGAAGTTGCTGCTACACCATCTCATTCATCTCCATTAAATTGCTGTTACGTCCTTTGTTTAGTTAAGATCTCTCTTGTTTGTATTATTTGTCTTGAACAATGACTACGTTTCAATGCAAAGTATGAAGAAGCGAGAGAGTGAGAGAGTGATGGCATTAGCGTGTTGTGTAATTTCTGCTTAAATTAAATTCAATGGAATTGCATTTTCACTGAGCTGTCAAGGGTGCGTATAATGAATGCGAATAAGGTTCAGCAGCAAACCATAACGTATACGCTACCATGTACCATGTATTGAACTGGAAAGTGACCAGTGTTGCCGTTTATTCTTGTCATTTCAGTGCATACGTTAAGGGTGCAGAAAAAAACTATAGATGTTGATGGACCAAATTTTCTTACAAGAGTACTCTCTGTTTAAAATTTCAGTAAAAAGGTCGTATATTCTGAATGACTTTAACTGTACGACGGTTAAGGGATTTCTTTCATATTTGGCAAAACCTGGCTAAGAAATACGTTTTTTGGGCGTTCAATGCATTCAATCGGGAAACAAGGCTAAGCGGCAGATGCATACAAATAAGGTCAGATCTGGCCAGATCTGGCGAAAATAGGTAGCAAAGCGCATTTCTCAGCTCAAACACTTAAATCGGCAGATCGCTTTATTCAAACTCGACAAAGTTGTCATTGAAATCGGGGCAAAAATACGTCTTTATGAACTCAAGATTTCTTATGGGAAATCGGTATAAAGGGTGCTACATCAAGATATAGGCCATCTTTGAACTTAGGCTGTAGAGTGACGGACGGACGGGGAAACAAGGCTATGCGGCAGATGCATACAAATAAGGTCAGATCTGGCCCGTGGTCAGATGATGAGAAGTCCATGCAAATCACTGTAAGGGCGAAAATAGGTAGCAAACCACATTTCTCAGCTCAAACACTTAAATCGACAGATCGCTTTATTCAAACTCGACAAAGTTGTCATTGAAATCGGGGCAAAAATACGACTTTATCAACTCAAGATTTCTTAAGGAAAGGGTGCTACATCAAAATGTAGGCCATCTTTGAACTTTAGGCTGTAGACTGACAGACGGACGGATTAAAAGAAAAACGGTGATCCATTGGGTTGCCCAAAAAGTAATTGCGGATTTTTCATATAGTCGGCGTTGACAAATTTTTTCTCAGCTTGTGACTCTGTAATTGCATTCTTTCTTCTGTCAATTATCAACTGTTACTTTTAGCTTGCTTTAGAAAAAAAATTTAAAAAAAGTATATTTGATTAAATTTTTTCTCAGCTTGTGACTCTGTAATTGCATTCTTTCTTCTGTCAATTATCAACTGTTACTTTTAGCTTGCTTTAGAAAAAAAATTTAAAAAAAGTATATTTGATTAAAGTTCATTCTAAGTTTTATTAAAAATGCATTTACTTTCTTTTAAAAAATCCGCAATTACTTTTTGGGCAACCCAATAGTATTTTGTAGGGCAGGCCACCGTAGCGCAGAGAATAGCATTTCCGCCAATGACGCTAAACGCCTGGGTTCGAATCCTGGCGAGACCATCAGAAAAAAATTTTCAACGGTGGTTTTCCCCTCCTAATGCTGGCAACATTTGTGAGGTACTATGCCATGTAAAACTTCTCTCCAAAGAGGTGTTGCACTGCGGCAAGCCGTTCGGACTCGACTATAAAAAGGACTCATTGAGCTTAAAACTTGAATTGGACTGCACTCATTGATATGTGAGAAGAGTGCTCCTGTTTCTTGTTCATGGGCAACATTTGTATTTGTAGTACTTTGTAGCGTTGAAAGTGTACAATTTAATGGAATGGCGAAATAGCCAACTCTTCGGTGGTGGGTCTAAAAACGTATGGGGCATTTTTGGCCTGTAGACCTTTTGGTAGGATTTTTCTTAAATTTTGTTAGAAAATATTTTTCTTGATTGGCAACACTGGTAGTGACATACAATGTTTATAACCACCAGCAAAGGTGAAACAAGTAAAAGCGTGCTAAGTTCGGCTGGGCCAAATCCTGAGAACCCACCTCAATGGATTCTGCTAAAAATGTATACAAACTAAATTTAGTTTAAGGGCACAAGTTTATTCTACTAAAGCTTCTAGGAACCGAGAGCCATGGGAGCCATAGGAGGTAAAGACTGATTGGGACCATACAGAACAATACATAGGTTGAAAATTGAGGCTTTCAAGGCCTCAAGAAGTCAAGGCGGGAGATAATATCAGGTTAAAGACCGAATAAAACCGTACTTAGCACATTTTTTGAAAGTCAAACCAGAACATTAGGAGCAAAATTTCAGCCAAATGGGCAAAAAATTGTGGCTTGTAAAGACTCAAGAAGTCGAATCGGAAGATCGGTTTATATGAGAGCTATATTAGGTTATAGACCGATTCGGACTGAACTTGACACATTTGCTGGAAGTCAAACCAAAACACTACGCGTCAAATTTTTAGTCGGACAAAAATTTTAAGGGCTCTAGAAGTCAAATCGGAGGATAGTTTTATATGGGAGCTTTATCAGGTTATCGACCGATGTGGACCGTACTCGACACAGTTGTTGGAGATCTTAACTGAACACCACATGCAAAATCGGACAAAAATTTCGGCTTGTAAGGACTCAAGAAGTCAAATCGAGAGATCGGTATATATGGGAGCTATATCAGGATATTGACCGATTCAAACCATACTTGGCACAGTTGTTGAAGATCTTATCTGAACACCACATGCAAAAATTCAGCTAAATCGGACAAAAATTACGGCTTGTAACCGCTCAAGAAGTCAAATCGGGAGATCGGTTTATATGGGAGCTATATCAGGATATAGACCGATTCAAACCGTACCTGTTGGAGATCTTATCTGAACACCACATGCAAAAATTCAGCTAAATCGGGCAAAAATTGCGGCTTGTAAGCGCTCAAGAAGTCAAATCGGGAAATCGGTATATATGGGAGCTATATCAGGATATAGACCGATTCAAACCGTACTTGGCACAGTTGTTAGAGTTCGAAACAAACTACAACATTGAAAATTTCAGCCAAATCGGACCAAAATTGCGGCTTCCAGGGCCTCAAGAAGTCAAATCGGGAAATCTGTTTATATCGGAGCTATATCAGGTTATCGACCGATATGGACCGTGCTTGGCGCATTGGTTGGAAGTCTTTACGGTGTTCCGTATGCTAAAAGTCAGCCAAATCCGTCAAAAATTGCGGCTTGTAAGCGCTCAAGAAGTCAAATCGGGAGATCGGTTTATATCAGAGCTATATCAGGTTATAGACCGATTGGGACGGTACTTTGCACAGTTGTTGGAAGTCATAATTTCAGCCAAATCGGACCAAAATTGAGGCTTCCAGGGCCTCAAGATGTCAAATCGGGAGACCGGTTTATATCGGAGCTATTGGGTTGCCCAACAAGTAATTGCGGATTTTTCATATAGTCGGCATTGACAAATTTCACATTCATTTCACAGCTTGTGACTCTGTAATTGCATTCTTTCCTTTGTCAGTTATCAGCTGTTACTTTTAGCTTTAGAAAAAAAGTGTAAAAAAGTATATTTGATTAAAGTTCATTCTAAGTTTTATTAAAAATGCATTTACTTTCTTTTAAAAAATCCGCAATTACTTTTTGAGCAACCCTATATATCAGGTTCTTGTCCGATTTACACCCTATTTGGCACAGTTGATGGAAGTTAAAGCAGAACACGTACAACAAGCGCAAAATTTCAGCCAAATTGGACCAAAAATTGCGTCTTCCAGGGACTCAATAAGTCAATTTGGGAGATGGGACTTATATGGAAGCTATATGTAAATCTAAACCGATATGGCCCATTTGCAATCCCCAACGACCTCATCAATAGTAAGTATCTGTACAAAATTTCAAGCGGCTAGCTTTACGCGTTCGACCGCTATCGTGATTTCGACAGACGGACGGAGGGACGGATCGACTCAAAAGGTCTGGACGATCCAGAATATATATTCTCTATGGGGTCGCAGATCAATATTTCGAGGTGTTACAAACGGAATGACTAGATTAGTATACCCCCATCCAATGTTGGTTTCAATTTCAAAAAAAATGCAACCATTGTTCTTAATTAAAAATGGAATTTCATAGTCACGTAAACGAAGGCCAATGTTTGCAGCTTACATTTTTAATGAATAAAATTAAAAAAAAAAAAAAAAAAAAACGTGAATACAACATTGGACTATAGCTCACAGCGAACATTTTGCTAAAAGTTCAAATATGTTAATAACCTGCCTGTTGGGCCAACGGAAATTATCAAACATGCATACATTTCAATCATATTGACTGTCTTTTTAATTTGCCTATGTGTCTGCTTCAATGGCCATGTCCTTGTCGTTTCCCTATACAACGTCATTACCATCGCCTTCACTACTGCCATAGATGATAAATGGATTTGAATTCCATCGCAGACAAGGCCAAGAGAGAAAGTGTCGTTGTCGTTGTCGTTGTCCTTGTCATCATGCTCAGATACATCTGCAAAGAACTTTTCAATTCATTAACTTTTGATTTAAATGAAATTATGTTAAGTTTTTGCACTTTTTTTTTAACGTCATACTTGAAGTTGAACAGCAACAGCAACAGCAGCACACTCAGCAGACGATGAAGTGGTTGTATAGAGTAGCAAAATTATTTTCCCATTAAGATCTTAATTTGATAATGTATAGCAGCAGTAACGAATTGTTTCATTGAAGGAGGAGTCGAAATTCAGTTCACTTGAACCATAACGAATCCGTGGGAGCCTATGTAGAGAGATAGAAAAAGTGGTTGTTACCTAAGGATGTGAGAGAACATCTTTTGCCTAAACCTGTAGACCTGAAATTGAATTTTCGGAAGAACACCTATACTCAGACCAGGGGGAGGGCCGACCCTCCCCCTTACTCCAAAAGTACTATCCAAAAAAAAGTGGACCGATCGGGACAATATGGAACTCAATTGAAAATTATTCAGGAGTAGAGAACGAATTTCAAAAGTTGGGTCAAAAAACCTGGGAGGCCGCCCCAGCTCCAAAACCCTTAAAATAGGTTTATTTGACGATCATGACAATATGGGACTCTGATGAAAGGTATTCGGGAGTAGATTTCGAATATGGTCTGGAATTAAGAATAGGCTTTATAATTTATTGACAACGGAAGAGGGCGAACCTTCCATCACTAACCCAAAAACTCCATCCAAAATCAAAAGTGGCCCGATAAGGACAATATGGGTATCAAATTAAAAAATATGCGGGAGTAGATAACGAATCTGGCATAAAAATTCATGTCGAAGTATGGGGGCCCAGCCCACCCCTGCAAAAATGCCCAAAATGGACACATTAGCCAATCGCGGATATATGGGGACTCGGTTTGTTTGTTCCGAATAGACTGAAAAACGGCAGAATTGATTTTCTCGAAATTTTCGCATATTGTGTAGGTTGGTCTGTCAGGAAACATAGGCAATATAATTTTTCGGTATCGGAAGGGGGACGGACCTTCCCCCTTATGACCAAACACAACCCAAAATCAAAAGTGGACCGATCGGGACAATATATGTATCAAATGAAAGGTATTGGAGAGTAGAATATGAATATGATATCAAAAATTTGAGTCTAAGTACCCTTTGGGCCGCCTCAACCCCAAAACTCCCCCAAACAGACATATTGGACGTTCATTTCAATACGGGGCTCAAATGAAAGGTATTCGGGAATAGATTTCGAATCTGGCATACAAAATCAGATCGAAGTAGGGGGGAGGGGGGTCACGCCACCCCTCAAAAACGCCATTAAACCCATTATGACTATATGATACTTGCTGTACCGATTTTCTTAAAATGTTCATAGATTGTCTACGTTTGTCTGGAAGGAAACATAGGCGATATAATTTTAAGTTATCGGAAGGAGGCGGACCCTCCCCTCAACCCGAAAAACGCCACCCATATCCCAAAGTGGTGCGATGGGCAAAATATCATCATCAAATATCAGTATCAAATGACAGGTATTGAAGACCAGAAAACAAGTAAGGTATTAAAACTTGGTTCCAAGTACCCAGCGGCCCCCCTAACCACAAAACTCCTCTAAACAGATATATTCGAAGTTCATGACAATATAGGACTCAAATGAAAAGTATTAGGCAGTAGATTACAAATATGGCATAAAACATCAGGTCCAAGTATTGAGAGGTCTCCAACCCCCAAAGAGTTATATTAGCCGACCATGGCTATATGGGACTCAAATGAGAGGTATTAGAGAGAATATTACAAATATTACATTAAAATTTGCGTTCAAGTCTAGGTGGCGCTTTCCCATCCAAAAATAAGTCAAATAGGTTGACAAGGGGCTCAAATGAAAGGAATTTGAGAGTAGAAAACGATTTTTGGAGCCAAGTGTTTTGGGGTACGCCCTAAAGCACCTCCTAAACTGAACTTCATTTCCGTTGGGCATACAGAACGAATTTCATATCTATTTTCAGTGCAAAGTGCCGGTGCCCGCCCTAGCCCCAAAACACCCACGAAGCGGTTCATATTTACCGGCCATGGCAATATGGGGCTCAAATTAAAGAGATTTGGAAGTGCAGCACGAATTTGATATCCATATTCAAGTCGAAATGTCTGAGGTGCCATCCCTCCCATAATGAGAACATTACCCTTAGGAAGAACATTACCACCAGAAACCGAGAAGGGGCAAACATTCACACATCACTGAGTGCTGTCCGATTCAATTTTAAATTCAAAGATAAGGCACCTTTTTATAGCCTAGTCCGAACGGCGTCTTTGGGGAAAGGTTTTTTAAATGACCATGCATGGCATTGTACCTCGCAAATGTCGCCAACATTAATAGTGGAAAGACACCGCTTTGTCCGATGTTCTCGCCAAGATTCGAACGCGTTCAGCGTCATAGGCTACAATGGCACGAATTCGACAACCGCATTCAGGGTGAAGATATTGGGTTGCCCACAAAGCAATTGCGGATTTTTTAAAAGAAAGTAAATGCATTTTTAATAAAACTTAGAATGAACTTTAATCAAATATACTTTTTTTACACTTTTTTTCGAAAGCAAGCTAAAAGTAACAGCTGATAACTGACAGAAGAAAGAATGCAATTACAGAGTCACAAGCTGTGAAAAAAATTTGCCAACGACGACTATATGAAAAATCCGCAATTACTTTTTGGGCAACCCAATTTATATATTCTTGATGTTGTTGACATTCCAAGTCGATTTAGCCATCTCCGTCCGTCTGTCTGCCGAAAGCACGCCAACTTTCTAAGGAGTAAAGCTAGGTGCTTGACATTTTGCATGAACACGTCTTATTAGTGTAGGTCGGTTGGTATTGTGAATGGGCCATATCGAGCCACGTTTTGGTATAGCCATATAATCCGATATCGGCTCTTGACTTCTTGAGCCTATAGAGGGCGTAATTCTTACTCGATTTGGCAGAGAATTTTGCACCAAGTATTTTGACTTCCAACAACTGTGCCAAGTATGGTCCAAATCGCTTCATAACCTGATATAGCTCTTATATAAACCGATCTCGAATCTTGACTTCTTGGGCCGCTAGAGGGCGTAATTATTACCAGCTTTTGTTGAAATTCAGCATAAAGGGTTTTGGTTTGATCATCAACAACTGTGCCAGGTATGGTTCAAATCGGTTCATAACATGATATAAAACCGTTTTAAGCCATACTTAGCACAGCACTGGAAGTTATAACAAAACACTTTATGCAAAACTTCAGCCAAATTGGAAAAGAATTGCGCCTCTAGATGTATAAAAAATTAAGATCCAAGATCGGTTTATATGTTAGCTATATCAAATTATGGAGCAATCTAAATCATATTCAACACAATTGTTAGAAGTCATAACAAATCACCTCGTACAAAATTTCATTCAACATGGATGAGAATTGCAGCCCTCTAGAGGCCGAAGAAGATCCATGATCGGTTAATATGCCAGCTATCTCAGGTTATGAACCGATTTAAACCATTCCTAGCGCAGATGTTGAAAGTCAAAACGAAATACTTCGTGCAAAATTTCATTCAAATCGGATGAGAATTGCGCCCTCTAGTGGCTCAAGAAGTCAAGACCCAAGATCGGTTTATCTGACAGCTATATCAGGTTATGAACCGATTTAAACAATATTTAGCACAGTTATTGAAAGTTATAACAAAACACTTCATTTAAAATTTAATTTAAGAATTGCGCCCTCTAGTGGCTCAAGAAGTCAAGATCCAAGATCGGTTTATATGGCAGCTATATCAGGTTATGAACCGATTTAAACTATATTTAGCACAGTTATTGAAAGTCATAACCAAACACCTCGTGCAAAATTTCATCCAAATCGGATGAGAATTGCGCCCTCTAGTGGCTCAAGAAGTCAAGACCCAATATCGGTTAATATGCCAGCTATATCAGGTTATGAACCGATTTAAACTATATTTAGCACAGTTATTGAAAGTCATAACAAAACACTTCATGTAAAATTTAAGCCAAATCGGATAAGAATTGCGCCCTCTAGTGGCTCCAGAAGTCAAGATCTAAGATCGGTTTATATGACAGCTATATCAGGTTATGAACCGATTTAAACTATATTTAGCACAGTTATTGAAAGTCATAACAAACCACTTCATGTAAAATTTAAGCCAAATCGGATAAGAATTGCGCCCTCTAGTGGCTCCAAAAGTCAAGATCTAAGATCGGTTTATCTGACAGCTATATCAGGTTATAGACCTATTTGGACCCTATTTAACACAATTATTGGAAGTCACAACAAATCACCTTGTGGCCAATTTCAGCCAAATCGGATAAGAATTGCACCCTCTAGTGGCTCAAAAAGTCAAGATCCAAGATCTGTTTATATGGCCGATATATCAAAATATGGACCGTTTACAATCCCAGGGGCTGCCATAACATTACCCTAAAATCATTTAAAAACTCTTATCTGACATCACTCTTAAAAAAAAAACACCCGATTTATTTTGGGAAACACAATGAACGTTTAGTCAAGTACAAAAACCACCCAACCATCCACCCACCCACTTTAATAACCATTCATGTATGTCACAATTTCCTGTGTAAGCACAGTGTTTGAGTTTTTGCACACGTGCGTGTGGCTGCGTGTGTCCGTATCGGTTTTTGTTTGTATTGTATGTGTGTGACTCCCCTTTATGTTAGCAACTTCACCAACAACGCTTTATAGGCTACTTGTTATGAATTTTAATAATTTTCTTTTTAAAATTAAACGTTTTATTAAAAACGTTGGCAATTCGATTGACACATGAAGCTGCGATGAGCAACACAAAGCGATGGCGCGACGCATGGCCACAACATCAAGCCATACACCCACATTGGACACTGAAGTTCTGGTTATGTATGTAGTGTGAGTGAATGTTTAAATTTAATTACATATTCATCAGATGTCATGGGGCACTGTACACTGTACACAAGCCAAATGAAAAGAAAGCGTATCAACTCATCAACGCACGCTTATGTACATACATGCAGATGCTTTACAAAAGCAAACAGACAGCAGATTATCTCATCTGATGGCATTGCATATTTCGATACTGAACAAATTAAAACGGGAGAATTATGGTAATTGTGCTGTCAGTGGGGAATTTGAGAGGCCCACTTGTGGGTACATTAAGATCGATTGAAATTTAAAAAGGCATTAAGTTCGGCCTTGCCGAGCCTTGGCTACCCACAACTTCGGGTATATATGCAAATCACCTTTCGTCATAACCCGGTACCCATAGCAGTTTCATCGAAATGTAGTCCGATTTGGATCGAATTCGGCACGGACATTGAGTGGTTCAATGAGTACAAGTCATTGTTCAATTTTGTTGAACAAAATATTGGTCTTTTTTGTAGAAAGTAAATGCATTTTTAATAAAACTTAGAATAAAATATACCTTTTTTACACTTTTTTTCTAAAGCAAACTAAAAGTAACAGCTGATAACTGACAGAAGAAAGAATGTAATTACAGAGTCACAAGCTGTGAAAAAATGTGTCAACGCCGACTATATGAAACATCCGCAACTACTTTTTGGGCAACCCAACCCATATCCAAAAATATAAACCGATCTGAACCACATAGAACACGGATGTCGAAAAGCCCAACATAAGTCACTGTGTCAAATTTTAAGCGAAATCGAATTATAAATGGTCCTTTTAGGGGGCCACGATTTTAAATCGGAATATCGGTCTATATGGCAGCTATATCCAAATCTGAACCGATGTGGGCCAAATTGAAGATGGATGTCGAAAGGCCTAACAGAACTCACTGTCCCAAAATTCGGCGAAATCGGACAATAAATGCGCCATTTATGGACAAAAGACCTTAAATCGAGGGATCGGTCTATATGGGAATTATATGCAAATATGGACCGATCTGGGCCAAATCGAAGATGGATGTCGATGGGCCTAACAGAACTCACTGTCCCAAATTTCGGCGAGATCGGACAATAAATGCGCCATTTATGAACCCAAGACCTTAAATCGAGAGATCGGTCTATATGGCAGCTATATCCAAATCTGGACCGATCTGAGCCGAATTGAAGAAGAAAGTCGATGGGCCTAACACAACTCTTTGTCCTAAATATGGGCGACATCGGACAATAAATGCGTCTTTTATGGGCCCAAGACCTTAAATCGAGAGATCGGTCTATATGGCAGCTATATCCTAATCTGGACCGATGTGGACCAAATTATAGAAGGATGTCAAAGGGCCTACCACAACTCATTGTCCAAAATTTCGGTGACATCGGAAACTAAATGCGCCTTTTATAGGCCCAAAACCTTAAATCAAGAGATCGGTCAATATGGCTGCTATATCCAAATCTGAACCGATTCTCAACCAAATTAAAGAATGATATTGGCTGGCTTAACAAAACCCACTATCCCAAATCGCAGCAAAATCGGACAATAAATGCGTCTTTTATGGGCCTAAAACATTAAATCGGTGGATCGGTCTATATGGGGGGCTATATCAAGATATAGTCCGATATAGCCCATCTTCAAACTTAACTTGCTTATGGACAAAACAAAGAATCTGTGCAAAGTTGCAGCTCAATATCTCCATTTGTAAACACTGTAGCGCGATTTCAGCAGACAAGCGGACAGCGGACAGGCGGACGGACATGGCTAGATCTTCGTAGATTTTTACGACGCTCCAGAACATATATTCTTTAACAGCTGAACCGGGACCGATCCGCTGCAACTTCTTTAAATCTCTAATATCTTTTGAAGGGTGGGGACACTTCGCCCTGAATGTGGATATAGCATTCGTGCCATTGTAGCCTATGACGCTGAGCATCGGATAAAGCGGTGTTTATCCCCTCTTAATGTTGGCGACATTTGCGAGGTACAATGCCGTGCAAGGTCTTTTAAAAAAATGTTCACCACAGAAGGGTCGCACTGCGGAACGCCGATCGGACTCGGCTATAAAAAAAGGAAATGAAGTTCAGTTCAAAACACTTGGCCCCAAAATTGGATATCAAATTAGTTTTCTACTCTCAAATACCTTTCATTTGAGTCCCATATTGTCATAATGGGTCCAATAACCCATTTGATGTATTTTTAGGAGGAAAAGCGCCACCTGGAATTGAATGAAAATTTTAATGTCATATTCGTAATCTACTCCCTAATACCTTTCATTCGAGTCCCATATTGACATGAACCTCGAATATATCTGTTTAGAGAAGTATTATGGTAAGTGGGGGGGGAGGGGCCCGCTGGGTACTTGGACCCAAATTTTAATACCATATTCGTTTTCTGGTCTCCAATACCTTTCATTTGATACCCTTATTGTGCCCATCGTACCACTTTACGATGTGAGGGGCGTTTTGGGGGTAAGGGGGAGGGTCCGCCTCCACCCGATAACTAACAATTATATAGCCTATATTTCCTTTCAGACAAATCTATGAAAATTTTAAGAAAATCGTTTCAGCCAAGCATCATATAGTCATAAAGGGTCTAATAGCGTTTTTGAGTGGCGGCTGGACCCCCTATACTTCGATCTGATTTTGTAAACCAGATTCGAAATCTACTCCCGAATACCTTTCATTTAAGCTCCATATTAAAATGAACGTCCAATATGTCTATTTGGGGGAGTTTTGGGGTTGGGGCGGCCCGATGGGTACTTAGACTCCAATTTTTGATATCATATTCGAATTCTACTCTCCAATACCTTTCATTTGATACCTATGATGTGCCACTAATGATCCACCTTTGATTTTGGGTTGTGTTTTTGGCATAAAGGGGAAGGTCCGTCCCCCGTTCGATACCGAAAAATTATATAGCCTCTGTTTCCTTGCAGACCAACCCATACAATATGAGGAAATTTCGAGCAATTCGGTTCTGCCGTTTTTCAGTCTATACGGAACAAACAAACCGAGTCCCATATATCCGTGATTGGCTAATGTTCACATTTTGAGCATTTTATTGGGGGTGGGGTGACCTCCTATACTTCGACATGAATTCGTATGCCGGATTCGTTATATACTCCTGCATACATTTCATTTGATACCTATGTTGTCCTTATCGGTCCACTTTTGATTTTGGGTGGTGTTTTTGGGGTAACGGTGGAGGGTCCGCCCCCTTCCGTTATCAATAACTTATAAAGCCTATTCCTACTTCCTAACCATATTCGTAAACTACTGTCGAATACCTTTCATTTGAGTCCCATATTGTCATGATCGTCAAATAAACCTATTTTAAGAGGTTTTGGGGCTGGGGCGGCCTCCCAGGTATTTGGACCCAACTTTTATTATGAAATTCGTACTCTACTCTTGAATACCTTTCATTTGAATCCCATATTGTCTCGATTGGTCCACTTTTATTTTTGGATAGTACTTTTAGGGTAAGGGGGAGGGTCCGCCCCCCTCCCGATATCAAAAAATTACATAGCCTATGTTTCCTTCCAGACCAACCAACACAATCTGTGAAAATTTAAAGGTAATCGGTTTAGCAGTTTTTATACCCACCACCGAAGGATGGAGGTATATTCATTTTGTCATTCCATTTGCAACACATCGAAATATCCATTCCCGCCCCTATAAAGTATATATATTCTCGATCAGTGTAAAAATCTAAGACGATCTAGATCGATGTCCGTCCGTCTGTCTGTTGAAATCACGATACAGTTTTTAAAAATAGAGTTATTGAGCTGAATCTTTGCACAGATTCTTTTTATTTCCATAAGCAGGTTAAGTTCGAAGATGGGCTATATTGGACTATATCTTGATATAGCCCCCATATAGACTGATCGGCCGATTTAGGGTCTTAGATTCATAAAAGCCACATTTATTTTCCGATTTTTCTGAAATTTTATACAGTGAGTTGTGTTAGGTCCTTCGACATCCTTCTTTAATTTGGCTCAGATCGGTCCAGATTTGGATATAGCTGCCATATAGACCGATCTCCCGATTTAAGGTTTTGGGTCCATAAAATGCGCATTTATTATCCGATCTCGCCGCAATTTTAACCCGTGAGTTATGTAAGGCTTTTCGACATTCATCTTCAATTTGGCCCAGATCGGTCCAGATTTGGATATAGCTGCCATATAGACCGATCTCTCGATTTAAGGTTTTAGGTCCATAAAATGCGCATTTATTATCCGATCTCGCCGAAATTTGAGACCGTGAGTTATGTTCGGTTTTTCGACATTCATCTTCAATTTGGCCCAGATCGGTCCAGATTTGGATATAGCTGCTATATAGACCGATCCTCCGATTTAGGGTTTTAGGCCCTTAAAAGCCACATTTATTATCAGATTTTGCTGAAATTGGGCGCAGTGAGTTGTGTTAGGCCTTTCGACATCCTTCGTCAATTTGGACCAGATCGGTAAAGATTTGGGTATTATTGCCATGTATACCGATCTTTCGATTTAGGGTTTTAGGCCCATAAAAGCCACATTTATTATCCGATTTTGGTGAAATTTGGGACAATGAGTTGTCTTAGGCCCATCGACATCTTTCATCAATATGGCACAGATCGGTCCAGATTTGGATATAGCTGCCATATATACCGATCTTCCGATTTAGGGTTTTAGGCCCATAAAAACCACATTTATTATCCGATTTTGCTGAAATTTGGGACAGTGAGTTGTCTTATGCCCTTCGACATCCTTCCTCAATTTGGCTCAGATCGGTCCAGATTTGGATATAGCTGCCATATATACCGATCTTCCGATTTAGAGTTTTAGGCCCCTAAAAGCCACATTTATTATCCGATTTTGCTTAAATATCGGACAGTGAGTTGTCTTGGGCCCATCGACATCTTTCTTCAATATGGCACAGATCGGTCCAGATTTGGATATAGCTGTCATATTGTTTTAAGTTTTGGGGCCATAAAAGATGCATCTATTGTCCGATTTCGCCAAAATTTGGGACAGTGCGTTGTGTTAGGCCCTTGGACATTTTTCTGCAACTTGGCCCAAATCGGTCCAGGTTTGGATATAGCTACCATGTACAAATTTAGTAATTTGTCGAGAAGGAATTTATGCAACTCAAAACCACATTCTTAGTCGGTCTGGTGGTCCATGTTAATTTTTAATTCCTTATACCGCCTGACTTTTGCCTACATTTGTTTGTTTGTTTTTTATAGTTTTTACCAGCATCTTTTAACAGTTTGCCCTGTGTTAAGTACAACAGTTTTCCTTTTTAGGCCTTTTAAAATTTGCCTACCAAAGGGCTTGTTACTTAGCACGCTTAATAACACATAACCACATATATAGACCGTATGTGTATGTGCGTGTTTCCGTTTGTGTGTGTGTGTGTGTGTGCGTTTACACATACACTTTTATTCCGATTTTAATTCACAACACTTTTGTTTGTGTTTGCTTGTAATTCGCATCGTTATTTAAAAGTTTCTCTGTTGTTCTTTGTCTTTATCATTTATGTATTTAACAGTTTCATATTTCTTTGTTCTCTCTCTCGCTCTCTTTCTCTCTCTCTCTCTGTCGCTCCCATTTCCACTTCCTCTGAGTGTTGGAGTATTTAAAAACGGGGAATAACAAATGTGTTTATTTTAGTTAATTCATGTATGGGCATATGTTCGAGTATACTTCTGAAGGCAAATAACGGCATTTTATTTTATTTGTTTATTCGCGCTTATCTGTTTAAAACGAGCTCACCAATACACATCTACCCAAACACTGGGAGAGAGAGAGAGATAGGATGGCAGCCTCCTCATTGTGGATAATAAAAGAACGCTTTGCAACATTGGCATATTCTTCGCTTATGCGTTGCTTGATGGTGGTAGTGGTAGTGGTGATGGCGATGGCGATGGCAATGGCACAAGGTGTTGTAATTAAATACACGTCTGTTTTAATTATTCGCGTTTTTATTGTTTTTTATTGTTCTCGATTTGCTTTTTTTAATTAAATGACAGTTTAAATGCCCTGCGTCGTAATTTGCAGTTAAACATCAAACAAAGGAGAACAAAACCCATGATAACAAACTTTTTGTTGTGAACGAGGCCATATTGCAATTTTGTGCTTTTGTTTTCATTGTTGCGTGGGTGTACACATACGGTATCAAGGGCCACTTGTTACTGACTAACTATGACATCGGCTAGACAAATGCTCCCGAAAACAAAGTTTTCACACTGGCCAATTAACAATTCACAAAAATTGTTGCAAATGCAAGTTTGCCCATGAACATTCCATTAAGGAACAGGAGAAAACATCTCACATATCAATGAGTGGTGTCCGATTCTAGTTTAAGCTCTGTGATAAGAGACCGTCCTCTTATAGCCGAGTACGAACGTTGTGGCACAGTGCGACACCTCTTTGAGGAGAAATGGTTAACAAGCAAAAACAAGCTTAAGGCAGCCTACACAAACTTGGGATATGCGTCTGCTAAAAGGTCCGGACTTCCAAGAGCTCAAGATGAAAAACTGGTGGGTGGGTTTTGTAGGAGCTACATCAACTAAAAGTGAAGCCACCTTGGAACAGAGCTTTAAAACCTGGTAAGAACAACAGAAACAAGTAAACACACATTAAGTTCGCCCGTTCTTGAATACTAACTCGTCGTAAAAAAGCGGAAGTTTACTGGGAAGTGTTCTACACACGGCTCAAGGAATACAATACGATTACCAGAGCGGCAAAACGTGCCTCCTGGAAGCTTTCCAGCCTACAGGTCTGTAGCGTTAATGACGCTGCCAAGAACAAAGAGCTTTATCAAGTTATGGTCCGATTCGGACCATAATGGAATTAATGTTGGAGACCATAGTAAAAGTCATTGTGTAAAATTTCAGCCAAATCGAATAAGAATTGCGCCCTTTAGGGGTTCAAAAAGTAAAATAAGGAGATTTTTTTTAAAGGGGAGCTGTATTAGACCAATTCAGACCATATTTTACACGTCTGTTGAAGGTCATGGGAGAAGCCGTTGTAAAAAATTTCACTCATATCAGATAATAATTGCACCCTATAGAAGCTCAAAAAGTCAAGATCCCCGATCGGTTTATATGGCAGCTATAGCAGGTTATGAACCGATTTCTACCAAGTTGTTGGAAATCATAACAAAACACCACATGCAAAATTTCAGCCAAATCGGATAAAAACTGCTCCCTGCAGTGGCTCAAGAAGTCTAGATCCAAGATCGGTTTATATGGCAGCTATAACAAAACATGGACCAATATAGCCCATTTACATTTCCAACCGACCTACATAAAGTACGGGCGGACGGAAAGACGGGCGGGCGGTCAGACAGATGGACGGAAGGACGGACATGGCTAGATCGACATAAAATGTCATGACGATCAAGAATATATATACTTTATGGGATCTGAGACGAATATTTCGAGGAGTTGCAAACAGAATGACGAAATTAGTATACCCCCGTCCCATGGTGGAGGGTATACAAATTTCCCTCAAAAACCCATGTCCAAATGAAACTTTAGTAGACGACATGGGAGTAAGAGCAGAGACAACGGAGGACATGTTGAGGCTTTTAATGAAAACGCATTTCCCACAGGATACGACGGGACTCACGGAGACACCGGAATTTTGGAATAATGACGTTGATCGAAGGTTTATAATTACGGAATTTATGGTGAAGGAATTCTTGAGGAGCTTGAAACCATTAAAGCCACCCGGACTTGACGGAATATTTCCGGCGTTACTACTGAAAGCGGCAGTCTAACTGGCGCCCAACCTGACCAACTTTTTCACAGAGTGCCTAGGACTTGCATATGCTCCGAAATCCTGGCAGGAGGCAAGGGTGATATTTATACCCAAGCCCGGCAAGGCAAGCGTCACCAAAGGCCTGCAGACCTATAAACCTTACGTCCTCTCTACTCAAAACCATGCAACGTATTGCGGACACCATGATAAAGATTAGAACATCCAGCGAACTTCTTAAATACAAACAGCATGCCAAGGTTTATATGGCAGCTATGCATGAGGTTGTGCATAAAATAGAAGAATCTGTCGATGCCAAGACGTACACATTGGCGGTATGCATTGACATCAAGGGGGGCGTTTAATAATTCGTGGACCGACTTATTGATTCCATCCTTAGACCAGTAACGGGTGGACCCGGTTCTTAGAGACTGCATAAGCCATACGCTATGAAACAGGGTGATAAATTGCGGGTTCCATGATATAAATATAAGGGAAAAAGTGGTACAGGGGGGCATTTTTTCGCCACTCCTTTGTGTGACCACCATAAGTTACCTTTTACGGATGCTGACGGAGCAGGGATTTGAACCCGTCTGTTATGCAAACGATGTTACAATACTTCTAAGGGGTAAGGAACCGAACCAGCTATGCCGAAGGGCCGAAAGCGTCTTGAATATGGCATATGACTGGGCTAGACCAAGAGGTCTCAATGTTAACCCTGAGAAGACTGAAATACGTGCTGTATGACAACGATAGCATAGTTACAAGCATAAAAAATACAACGGCTGCGTTGCCTAGGTCATGTTGTCAGAATGGACAAGGAAGATCCAGCAAAGAAGACTTTTGGAGGCAAACACGGTGGTACTCGCAAGCCGGTAAGACCAAAAGCCCGATGGAAAGATCAAGTGGTGGGAGACACCTCGAAACTGGGTGTCAGAGATTTTAGAATGAGCGCAGAGAATGAGGCGCTAAGAACGCTATTCTATGTTCGGCTGGTGGAACAAATGTTCTGTCATAGCCAATTAAAGTAAAGTAAAATTGAAATATGCCTGTTCACGTACCAAGTTTCCTCAACGAAATAATTTCAATGTCTGACAAGGTCAAATCCAAGATCACACCTAAGTGATCTTGGACAATACTGAATTGGCTTATTGAGAAGCCTTACAGAAGTCGAGCACTATGTAGAAGGGCACTATGTAGACGGGCCGTAGGCTCGAAATGGGGCCTGAATCTGAATACGAGGTTAGTCCACTGGTTCTACAGGAGCGTGGTTCGACCAATACTTACTTACGCCTCAGTATTTTGGTGGACAGCTATGGAGAAAAAGTGCAACATAAGGATCATACAACAGGTTCAGAGAATATGATGTCTTGGCATAGGCGGACCGATGAGGACCTCTGCCACTAGGGCACTGGAGACTATTCCAGATTAAGATTGAGGCAGCCACTACGGCTATGAGACTTAAAGCGATGGGAGAATGGATTGAGGATGGGAGCAGCTCATACCATCGCGGTATAATCGAGGCGACGATAGGAAACCTAGAAGGAAGGGTAGAGATCTCCAATCGGATACCTGAGATGAACCATGAGGTCGAGTGCGAGGCACTGCTGCCAGCGGCAACGCCTTGGATTACTAGAACCCTAGAATTGCCATCCGGGAGATCATGTTACACGGACAGATCAAAGCTAGAGGACAGAGTGGGCCTGGAGGTCTACATTGAGAACCCAGGGGCTGAGATCTGTTTTAGACTGCCTGACCATGCCTGACCTGCAGGCGGAGATCCGGGCGATCACGGAATACGTGAAGAGGTGTATATATTCTTGATCGTCTCGTCAATCTAAATCGAGCTAGCCATATCCGTCCGTCTGTCGAAACCACGATTGAGGTCGAACGCATTGAACTGTCCGCTTGAAATTTCGCACAGATACTTAGTCTCGATGTAGGTCGTTGGTAAAAGCAAACGAGCCATATCGGTTCAGATTTAAATATAGCTCCCGATTTGACTTCTTGAGCCCCTGGAAACCACAAATGTCCTCCGATCTGGCTGAAATTCTTCACATAGTGTTCTGTTATGACTTCCAACAACTTTGTTAAGTGCGGTCTAAAGCGGTCTATAACCTGATATAGCTCCCATATAAACCGATTCCTCGATTTGACTTCTTGAGCCCCTGGAAGCCGCAATATTTGTCCGATGTGTCTAAAATTTTGCATGTTTTGTTCTGTTGTGACTTTCAACAACTGCGCCAAGTACGGTCCAAAATCGGTCTATAACCTGATATAGTTCCCTTGTAAACCGGTATCTCGATCATGCTTGTTCGGTTCCTAGTAGCTTTAATTTTGGCTGGTTTGATTGAAGATTAGTATGTGAATAAAATTTTGCCCTTCAAGATTTGGCCCGGCCGAACTTGGCACGCTTTTGTTATACCCTACACCACCACTGTGGTACAGGGTATTATTGTGTAGTTTTTGGCAACGCTAAGAAGCAAAAATCCTAGATCCATTGATAAGTATTCCGATCGCCCGGATCACTTTCAGATTCGATTTAGTCATGTCCGTTTATGAGTCTATAGGTCGTATTTGTTGTGCAATTGTCACGAAATTTTACACTTGTCACTTTTTTGGCTCCAAGATGAACGCTATTGATTTTGGTACAAATCGGTTCAGATTTAGATATAGCTCCCATATATATGTAACGCCCGAATTGCATTTTAATGGCCGTAGGAACTAAAATTTTCAACCGATCTGCACTAAATTTGGCAAGGATTTTTTTTTACTTATCTTAGTATACCTGCAACATTTTATCAAAATCGGTTCAGATTTGGATATAGCTCCCATATATATATATAACGCCCGATTTCCACTTAAATGACCATAGTAACTACAATTGTCAACCGATCTGAACAAAATTTGGCACGTAGTGTTTTTTTTTTTTTGCTTATCTTAACATAGCTGCAACAGTTCATCAAAATCGGTTCAGATGTGGATATAGCTCCCATATATAAGTTACGCCCGATTTCTACTTAAATGGCCATAGTAACTATAATTTTCAACCGATCTGCAAAAAATTTGGCACGGAGTGTTTTGTTACTTATCTTAACATATCTGCAAGAGTTCATCAAAATCGATTCAGATTTGGATATAGCTCCCATATATATGTAACGCCTGATTTGCACTTAAATGAACCCTCCCCTTACCCTAATTTTCAGAAACGCCAGATCTCGGAGATGGGTGGTGCGATTTAAGCGAAATTTTGTGTACTCTCATATAGTACCCTAAAAATAAAAATTTGGTATCCAAATTTCGGATGGGGTACCTAGGGGAGGTGGGGGGGGGGCTACCCCACCCTAAAACCTACCAAACATATATTTAGACCAATCCCGACAATATGGGACTCAAATGAAAGGTATTTAGGTTAAGAAAACGTATCTAATATCCAATTGTCGGACCAAGTGTTAGGGGGACCACCCCAGGCCCCAAAACACCCCTAAATCGGACATATTTAACGACCATGGCAATATGGGACTCAAATGAAAGGTATTCGAGTAGAATACGAATCTTATATCCAAATGTGGGACCACGTTTCTGGGGGTCACACCCTTCACCCCAAAACACCCCCTAAACAGGACATATTTACTGACCATGGAAATATGGGGCTTAAGTAAAAAGTAGTTGAATGTTGAATACGAATCTGATATCCAAATAAGGGACCAAGTGTTTGGGGGGCCGCCTCTCACCAAAAACATCCCTCAAAGGGGTCAAATTTACGACCGTAGCAATATGGGGTTCAAATGAAAGGTCTTTGGGAGTAAAGCTCGACTTTGATATCAATATTCGGGAAAAGTGTTTAAGGGGCCACGCCACCCCCATAACACCACCCAACCCCCAAGACACCCCTAAATGGGACACATTTACCAACCATGGCAATATGGGACTCAAATGAAAGGTATTTTCGAGTAGAATACGAATCTGATATCCAAATGTGGGACCACGTTTCTGGGGGTCACACCCTTCACCCCAAAACACCCCCTAAACAGGACCTATTTACTGACCATGGGAATATGGGGCTTAAATAAAAGGTAGTTGAATGTTGAATACGAATCTGATATCCAAATAAGGGACCAAGTGTGTGGGGGGCCGCCTCTCACCAAAAACATCCCCCAAAGGGGTCAAATTTACGACCTTAGCAATATGGGGTTCAAATGAAAGGTCTTTGGGAGTAAAGCACGACTTTGACTTTTAAAGTGGAAAACGAATCCGATATATATTTTCAAGGCCAACTCACTGAGTGGCCGCCCCATCCCCCAAAACACCCCTCAAGCCGCTCATGTTTGCCGACTATGGAAATATGGGGCTCAAATTAAAGGTATGTAGGAAGGTAGACCATGTATCTGATATCAACATTAGGGGCCAACTGTCTAGCGGACGTCCCACCACCATAACAACCCCCAAGTAGGATGTATTTACTCATCAAGACAATTTGGGTACTCAAGACAATGGAGCTGAATATTCATAGTTTTTAGGGCCGATACCCCAAACCGGACATATTTGCTGGCTTTTTCAATAAGGAGTTTAAATTAGATTAGAAAACAAATTTGATATCCAATTTTGAGGGCAATGGCAATATGGGGTTCAAATAAATAAACGTTGCTGATATATTTTCCGGGCTTAGTGTTTTGGGGATCAATCCCCAATCCCCAAAACACCCCTAAATCGGCCATATTTACCGACCATGTCAATGTGGGGCTTTAATGAAAGATATTGGGGGGTAGAGCAAGAATTGATACCCCTTTTCGGGACCAATTTTCTGGGGGTATTCCCCCGTTCCCAAAATACCCCACAAACAGCAATTTTTTAATGATCGCAATAGCAATCGCAATATGGGGCTCAAATAAAGGTATTTGGGAGTAGAATACGAAATGTAGGACCATGTATTTAGGGCATCACCCCTTCCCCAAAACTCCCCCCAAAGGGTAAAAATTTGTCGACCATGGCAATATGGGGCTCAAAAGAAAGGTATTTGAGATTAGAAAACTAATGTGATAACCTATTTTGGGGCCATGTGTTTGGGGAACGCCTCATCCTGTAAACTCCTCTTAAGCCAACGGCAATATGGGGTTTAAATAAATGGTATTTGAGAGAAGAGGACGATGCTGGTATTTTTTCAGGGCCAAGTATCTGGGGACCACCTCTCCCCCGAAAACACCACAAAATCAGGCATCATGAGAATATCGGGCTGAAATGAAGTATTTTAAGAATAGAGTACACCTTACATCCAAACTTAAATTCGTATATGGACCAATAAAGATAAAATGGGATTCAGATAAAGGCACTTATATTGTTAAACTGTTGGTCAAGCGATATACTATTTTCGTAGCATGGTATTTCACTAAAAGATCTTTAATTGTCGAAAATAAATATTCCAAGGAAACTTTTGTTCCATATAAAGTAAAAGAAGGCGCAGCGGAGCGGGCCCAGCTAGTATAATATATTGGGTTGCCCAAGAAGTAATTGCGGATTTTTCATATAGTCGGCGTTGACAAATTTTTTCACAGCTTGTGACTCTGTAATTGCATTCTTTCTTCTGTCAGTTATCAGCTGTTACTTTTAGCTTGCTTTAGAAAAAAAGTGTAAAAAAGTATATTCGATTAAAGTTCATTCTAAGTTTTATTAAAAATGCATTTACTTTCTTTTAAAAAATCCGCAATTACTTTTTGGGCAACCCTATAGATTTGAGCATGTCCACTTTAGGATGTAGCGGAGCCGGCCCGTGTCAGCTAGTTTTGTATATAAACATGGTCTTACCTTATACTCTTGTTTTTGAGCAGATTTTGGTTCTTGTTGGTATAAAAGGCTGCAGTGGAATATCTGGAGTTGCTTCAAAACGTTCCTTCTCCTAAAGTCACTTCACTTGAAACAATTTTCTTGCACAACACTTTGACACCAAATGAAATTCACTCTAAAATTTATGGTTTTAATTATTTTTCGACTTTAGCGGTGGTTGGTTGGACTTTCACGTCTCTTCTGCATTTCTTTGTTCATTTGGTCCAGCAACCAAGGCAGATAATATAATTTCACATATATTACGAAATGGTAATTGGTAGGCTCAAGCTATGACTGGCTTGCGAGGGATAATAGCAGTGAGGAGGATATTGTTGACTTGTTTATGAATTGTTTTTAATTAATCTGATATTGCTGCGGGCATGTGGGTGTGTGTGTGTGTGTTTGTTTGATACTTTTGTGTGATAGTTTGTTTTATTTTAATTAAGCTTTGGATTATTTATTAAACTTTTTTCACACTCCTTTTAATGGACATTTTTTATTGTTGTCAATAAACCAAGTTTGCACAAAAAGGTCATGCCTGATAATATTTTTATTTGTATGGCCACGGATCGGATAATTATTATTTTTAAGGGGAATTAAGCTTAACCTTACTTTTTATAGCATAAATTATGTTTGCCACTTTCCCAGTGCCACCGTTGTTCAGTGTTGCGGTCTGTGTTTTTTTTTTTTCACGGCACATGAAACCTGCAAATAAAAAGCAGACAATAATTAATCAATCTAAATAATTCATGTGGACATTTAAACACTTCTTTATGTTTCATTTTAATTCTGTGTTAAAATATTAATTGTCGAATGCAACAATTGTGGCTGAATAAAAAAAAAAAAAACTTCATTTAATGAAATTGGCACTTGAATTGTAAATAAAAACCTTAAAATAATATTGTGAAGAGCTTAAAAAAGCACTTAAGCGGAGAACTATGCTATAAGTTCAAATGAATTTTCAATAGTTGGAAAAATATCAAACCAAAAACCAATTAAAAAATCTGTAATGAAGTAGGAGAGAACAAGTAAAAGCGTGCTAAGTTCGGCCCGGCCGAATCTTATATACCCCTTCATCATGGATCGCATTTGTCGAGTTCTTTTCCCGGCATCTCTTCTTAGGCGAAAAAGGATATAAGAAAAGATTTGCTCTGCTAAGAGCGATATCAAGATATTGTCCGGTTTGGACCACAATTACATTTTATGTTGTAGACCTGTGTAAAATGTCAGCCAATAAGAATAAGAATTGTGCCCCTTGGGGGGATCAAGAAATAAAATAGAGAGGTCGATTTATATGGGAGCTGTATCGGGCTATACACCGATTCAGACCATAATAAACACGTATGTTGATGGTCATGAGAGGATCTGACGTACAAAATTTCAGCCAAATCGGATAAGAATTGCGCCCTCTAGAGGCTCAAGAAGTCAAAATCACAGATCGGTAAGAATAAAATACGTCATGCCAAATTTCAGCCAAATCGGATAGGAATTGCGCCCTCTAGAGGCTCAAGAAGTCAAGACCCCAAATAGGTTTATATGGCAGATATATCAGAATATGAACCGATTTGAACCATACTTGGCACATTTATTGGATATCATAACAAAATACTTCGTGCAAAATGTCAGCCAAATCGGATAAGAATTGCGCCCTCTAGAGGCTCAAGAAGTCAAGACCCCAGATAGGTTGATATGGCAGATATATCAGAATATGAACCGATTTGAACCATACTTGGCACATTTATTGGATATCATAACCAAATACTTCGTGCAAAATTTTAGCCAAATCGGATAGGAATTGCGCCCTCTAGAGGCTCAAGAAGTCAAGACCCAAGATCGGTTTATATGGCAGCTATATCAGGTTATGAACCGATTTGAATCATACTTGACACAGTTGTTAAAAGTAAAAATAAAATACGTCATGCAAAATTTCAGCCAAATCGGATGGGAATTGCGCCCTCTAGAGGCTCAAGAAGTCAAGACCCCAGATAGGTTTATATGGCAGATATATAAGGTTATGAACCGATTTGAATCATACTTGACACAGTTGTTGAAAATAATAATAAAATACGTCATGCAAAATTTCAGCCAAATCGGATAAGAATTACGCCCTCTAGAGGCTCAAGAAGTCAAGACCCAAGATCGGTTTATATGGCAGCTATATCATGTTATGAACCGATTTGAATCATACTTGACACAGTTGTTGAAAGTAAGAATAAAATACGTCATGCAAAATTTCAGCCAAATCGGATAAGAATTACGCCCTCTAGAGGCTCAAGAAGTCAAGACCCAAGATCGGTTTATATGGCAGCTATATCATGTTATGAACCGATTTGAATCATACTTGACACAGTTGTTGAAAGTAAGAATAAAATACGTCATGCCAAATTTCAGCCAAATCGGATAGGAATTGCGCCCTCTAGAGGCTCAAGAAGTCAAGACCCAAGATCGGTTTATATGACAGCTATATCAGGTTATGAACCGATTTGAATCATACTTGGCACAGTTGTTGGATATCTCAACAAAATACGTCGTGCAAAAATTCATTCAATTCGGATAAGAATTGCGCCCTCTAAAGACTAAAGAATTCAAGACCCAAGATCGGTTTATATGACAGCTATATCAGGTTATGAATCAATTTGAATTATATTTGGCACAGTTGTTTGATATCCTAACAAAACACGAGGTGCAAAATTTTATTCTAATCGTATGAGAATTGCGCCCTCTAGAGGCTCAAGAATTCAAGACCCAAGATCGGTTTATATGGCAGCTATATCAAAACATGGACCGATATGGCCCATTTACAATACCAACGGACCTACACTAGTGAGAAGTATTTGTGCAAAATTTCGAGCGGCTAGCTTTACTCCTTCGGAAGTTAGCGTGCATTCGACAGAGAGACGGACGGACGGACTTGGCTAGATCAACATAAAATGTCGCGACGATCAGGAATATATGGGGTCTCAGACAAATATTTCGAGTAGTTACAAACAGAATGACGAAATTAGTATACTCCCTATCCTATGGTGGAGGGTATAAAAAAACTTAAATAACACTCTTCATTATGGAATGCCAAAGTTCTAAAATTATAACTCCAATTAAAACCCATAGAAGAGCAATGGCAATTTTTATACCCCTCACCATAGGATGGGGGTATATTTTTTAAGTCATTGCGTTTTTCAAACATCGGAATACCAATTTCCGAATTTACAAAGTATATAATTTTCGGATCGTCATTAAATTGTAAGGCGTGTCTGTCTGTCCGTCTGTTGTAATCACGATGCAACCTTCAAAAATTAAGATATTGAGCTGTCACATCTGTATTTCTGCAATACGCAGGTAAAGTTCTTCAATGGGCCCAATCGGATCATATATGGATATAGCTGCCATATACACCGATCCGCGGATTCAAGGCCTTAAGCCCATAGTAGCCGCATTTATAATCCGATTTCGCTGAAATTTCCAACAGTGAGTTGATATGGGCCAGCCGATATTTGAACCGAATATGGTCCACATCAGGCCATACTTGAATATAGCCGCCACTTAGACCGACCAAATGCCGACTTTGGGTCTTAGGCACATAAAAGATGCATTTATTATCCGATTTTGCTGAAATTTGGAGCAGTGAGTTGCATTGGGCCACCAAAAATACGAGCCGAATGTAGTTTAAAGCAGAAAAATTAAGGTTGTGGCTCTGGATATCTCCAAGGCATTTGGTCTGGGTCTGGCACGCTGCACTACTATCAAAGCTTGTTGTATTTGGTGTCGGTAATGGTTTCGTTCGATTTATTTCCAGCTTTCTCAAGATCTTACTTTACGAGTCGTTTTAGATGGGTTCTCATCCATTGAGCATAAATTGAACGCAGGAGTACCCCAGGGCTCGGTTCTTTCTCTTTCTCCCTCTCTTTTTCTTATTTTCATCAACGATCTGTTGAGTCAGACATCGAATCCGATCTACTCATTTGCGGATGACAGTAATCTCTGTCACTAGTCCTCATTCGCCCATAGGCCGAGTCTTCGAGAAATTGAGAACAAGGGGCGGGTTATGGATGATACACTCTGCCAGGATTTGCTGGCCATTTCTGAGTGGGGTCGAATGAGTCGAGTAGATTTTTATTGCACGGAAGACTCAGTGCTGCTTGTTGTAACACAAATGTCTATCAACGGAGTAGATGATGAGCAATCAGAAGCTCTTGATGTTCTGGGCTCTTGATGTTCTAAACATGTATTTGAAATGTCGAAAGAAGCTTTCAAGTGTTTCGGCCTCCTTAAACGGTGTAAGAATTACTTCACTCCGTCTGATCTTCTTAACATCTGCACCACTTTCATAAGGCCGAAAATGGAGAGCAACTCACATATGTGGGCTGTAGCTTCAAAATCATACCTGAAGCTACTGGACCGTGTACAGGGGAGAGCGATGGCGTTGATTGGGGACAGTAGGAAATCCAACTCTATTGCCTCCCTTAAACATCGTCGCAATGTGGGTTGTTTAGCGCTGTTCTATTGGTACTTTCGTGGTGTGGGTTCGTCTGAAATTTGTATTCCTATTCCTGATGTAAGGATGTTTGTCAGGGATACTAGACATACCAAGGAACTCACACCCGTTTGTAATTGATTGGCCAGCAGACCGCACAATGCGTTATAGAGAGAATTATTATTTCGATCAAACCGTTCGTATGTGGAATCAACTTCCGGCTAATGTTTTTCCCACCCACTTTGACTTTCAGAGATTTAAACACATACATCCTTTCCCCCACCCTCCAATTCCTAATTTCCTTTCACCAATGCAATGCACTGCATTCATAGGGGACATCCCCTGTGTGTTAATTGATAGAAAAACAAAATTGTTAAGATATAGTTGCTATATTTCTATATATCTGCTGATTTAAAGTCTTCAACGCATACAACATAAAGTCTACAACGCCAACAGTGAACTACGCTGGGCCAACCGAAATCTGAAGCGATTATGGTCCACGTTAGCCATTATTTGAAAATAGCTGCCATCTGTTCCGATCTGCCGATTTAGGGTTTTGCGCTCATAAAAGCCTTATTTATCAACCGCTTTCCTTCCAATTTGAATCTATAACGTTAATAAGGCCTCCCTGTACACGAATCTGGTTATGGACCGAATTGGACCGTACTATGCGCAGTTGTTGAGAGTCATAAGAGAACATTTTACGCAAAATCGGATAAAAATCGCAATTTATAAGGGCTTCAAAAGTGAAATCGGGAGATCGGTTTATACAGGGGCTATACAAGGTTCTGTACCAATTTGAACGTCCTTGGTAGTGTTGTTGGAAGTAATAACGGTACTCTATGTGCAACATTTCAGCCAAATCGGACGAAAATTGAGGCTTTCAGGGGTTCAAGAAGACAAATCGGGAGATCGGTTTATATGGGAGCTATATCAAGTTCTTTACCGATTTGGACCGCACTTAACACAGTTGTTGAAAGTCATAACAAAACACAATGTACAAAATTTCAGCCAAATCGGAGAAAAATGGTGGCTTCCAGGGGCTCAAGAAGTCAAATCCGGAGATCGGTTTATATGGGAGCTATATCAGGTTCTTTACCGATTTGGACTGTACTTAACACAGTTGTTGAAAGTCATAACAAAACACCATGTACAAAATTTCAGCCAAATCGGAGAAAAATTGTGGCTTCCAGGAGCTCAAGAAGTCAAATCCGGAGATCGGTTTATATGGGAGTTATATCAGGTTCTTTACCGATTTGGACCGTACTTAACACAGTTGTTGAAAGTCATAACAAAACACCATGTACAAAATTTCAGCCAAATCGGAGAAAAATTGTGGCTTCCAGGAGCTCAAGAAGTCAAATCCGGAGATCGGTTTATATGGGAGCTATATCAGGTTACACACAGGTTAGGACCGTATTTAGCACAGTTGTTGGAAGTGAAAAAAGAACACCACATGCAAAATTTCAGATAAATCGGACGAAATTTGTGGCTTCCAGGGGCTCACGAAGTCAAATCGGGAGATCGGTTTATATGGAAGCTATATCTAAATCTGAACCGATATGACCCATTTGCAATCCCCAACGACCTACTTCAATATTAAATATCTGTGCAAAATTTTATGTGGCTAGCTCTACGCGTTGAGCTGAAACCTCGCACAAAGACCTTTCTTTTTTTTGTCTATAAGCAGGTTAAGTTAATCTATATTGGACTATATTTTGATATCGCCCCCATATAGACCGATTTTGTCTGATTTTGCCAAAATTCGGGACGGTAAGTTGTGTTAGGGCCTTCGATATCCATCTTCAATTTGGCCCAGACCGGTTTTGGACCCATAAGGTTTTGGACCCATAAAATGCGCATTTATTGTCCGATGTCGCCGAAATTGGGGACAGCGAGAAAAAATAGGACCCTTGACTTCTTTCCGCAACATGGCCCAGTTCGGTCCGAATTTGGATATAGCTGCCATATAGATCGATTTCTCGTTTCAAGGTCTTGGGCTCATAAAAGACGCATTTATTATCCAATATCGTCAAAATTTGGGACAGAGAGATGCGATAGGCCCCTCGACACTTCTCTGCAATATGGCGCAGATCGGTCCAGATTTGGATATAGCTGCCATATAGACTGATCCCTCGATTTAAGGTCATGGGCCCATAAAAGGCGCATTTATTATCCAATGTCGCCGAAATTTGGGACAGTGAATTATATTAGGCCCCTCTACATCTTGCTTCAATATGGCCCAGATCGGTCCAGATTTCGATATAGCTGCCATATAGACCGATCTCTCGATTTAAGGTCTTGGGCCCATAAAAGACACATTTATAATCCGATTTTGCTGAAACTTGGGACAGTGAGTTATATTAGGCCCCTCTACATCTTGCTGCAATATGGCCCAGATCGGTCCAGATTTGGATATAGCTGCTATATAGACCGATCTCTCGAGTAAAAGTTTTAGACCCATAAAAGGCGCATTTATTGTCCGATTTCGCAAAAATTTGGCACAGTGAGTTGTCTAAGACCCTTCAATATTCTTCTTCAATTTGGCTCAGATCGGTTCAGATTTCGATATAGCTGCCATATAGACCGATTTCTCGTTTGAAGGTCTTGGGCTCATTAAAGACGCATTTATTATCCAATGTCGTCGAAATTTGGGGCAGAGAGATGCGATAGGTCCATCGACACTTCTCTGCAATATGGCGCTGATCGGTCCAGATTTGGATATAGCTGCCATATAGACCGATCTCTCGAGTAAAAGTTTTAGACCCATAGAGGCGCATTTATTCTCCGATTTCGCAAAAATTTGGCACAGTGAGTTGTCTAAAACCCTTCAATATTCTTCTTCAATTTGGCTCATATCGGTCCAGATTTCGATATAGCTGCCATATAGACCGATCTCTCGATTTAAGGTCTTGGGCCCATAAAAGACACATTTATAAACCGATTTTGCTGAAACTTGGGACAGTGAGTTATATTAGGCCCCTCTACATCTTGCTGCAATATGGCCCAGATAGGTCCAGATTTGGATATAGCTGCTATATAGACCGATCTCTCGATTTAAGGTTTTGGACCCATAAAAGGCGCATTTATTGTCCGATTTCGCAAAAATTTGGCACAGTGAGTTGTCTAAGACCATTCAACATTCTTCTCCAATTTGGCTCAGATCGGTCCAGATTTGGATATAGCTGCCATATATATCGATTTATAGTTTTATGGTCTTGGGCCCATAAAAGGCGCTTTTATTGCCCACTTTCGACGAAATTTTAAACAGTGAGTCATACAAGGCTCTTCAAAATTCTTCTTCAATTTGGCTCAGATCGGTCCAGATTTGGATATAGCTGCCATATAGACCGATCTCTTGATTTAAGGCTTTGGGCGCATAAAAGCCACATATATTGTCCGATTTCGACGAAATTCGGGACAGTTGAGTTGTATTAGGCTTTTTGACAACTTTTTGCAATTTGGCCCAGATCGGTCCAGATTTGGATATAGCTGCCATATAGAGCTATCTCTATTTTTAAGGTCTTGGGCCCATAAAAGGCGCATTCATCATCCGATTTCGACGAAATTTGGGACATTAAAGTTGTGTTAGGCTTTTTGACAACTTTCTGCAATTTGGCCCAGATCGGTCCAGATTTAGATATAGCTGCCATATATTCCAAAAGGAGAATTAATTGTCCGATTTCGCCGAAATTTGAAACAGTGAATTGCGTTAGGCCCTTCAAATTTTCTTTTTAATTTGGCCCTGATTGGTTCAGATTTCGATTTCTCTGACATAGTGACTTATGTTAGGCTTTTCGACATCCGTATCGAATATGGTTCAGATTGTTCTATATTTGGATATAGCTACCAAAAAGATGAATATTTTGTTCTACAAAATTTAACAATGGCTTGTATTTATAAGACCACTCAATGTCCGTGTCGAATTTGGTCCAAATCGGACCATATTTCGATATAGCTTCTATGGGGGCATAAATTGTGCATTTTTCATCGGATTTTAACGAAAGGGGGTTTACATATATATCCGAAGTGGTGGGTATCCAAAGTTTTGGATACCCACCGAATTAAACGCCTTTTTACTTGTCCATTTTCCTATCGGTTGGACCTGTATAGTTGACTTGAGTGTCCTGGTTTGCCCATATTTTATGTCTAAAAAAATTTTGTCTTCTATCTCTTTCACAAAACTCCTATCACTAAAACAATTAAATAAACCATTTGACACAACCAATTTGTTTTCCCTTTGTTATAATTTTTTTTCCATATTTTTTGCCAATATCAATCATATTTTCTCATAAACTTTCACTTAAGCTCAAGACACACACAAAAAAATATACAAATTAAACTTGCCATTGTCCTATCCAATCCAATTATGTTGGTTGTTGAGACCAGCAGTATTTCTATTTGCCACCTTTTGGTAAATGGAATCAACAATTTTCGATTCTTTATCCTTTGCAATGACAATGACAGGCAAATAGTGCAGAAATATTGCACAGAACTTAAATATGCATCGGTATTTGCATTTAAGCACAAAGAGAGACCAACACAAATGAAAATCATTACGTCAATATACGTTATAAAGGGAAAAGTTAAGCCTTTCGTGACCGAGTGCAGCAAAGTGAACTAATATTTGTGAATTTTTAATGTGTGAAAGAGTGTGCCTGTGTGTTATTTGGTGTGCAAGCCCATTTGCAATACTGGGTTAAGGTTATGAGAAAAACCAAATGCAAAAGCCTTTGTTATAAAAAACACAAAACAGTAAGGAAAGGCAAAAATCGGGCGGAGCCGACTATATAATACCCTACACCACCACGGCTGCGGACTACTTTTAATGCATGGAACCTATATTGTCAGATTTAAAATTTTTTTTTTTTGATATATTTTGATATATTGAAGAGAACCTTGTAAGATTTTCGTACGATAGGACTTAAAATTTAGCTATTAGAGCCTTAAAGGCTATATCATATGAAAGATATATATGGGAGCTACATATATCAAAATCTGGACGGACTTTGATCAATTTAAGCACACGTACTAAGACGTCAAGTAGAACACCACAAGCTAAATTTTTTAAAGATCAAACCAAAATTGTGGCCTCTGTAGCCTTAAACGGACACATCGCATGGAAGATATATTGGGTTGTCCAAAAAGTAATTGCGGATTTTTTAAAAGAAAGTAAATGCATTTTTAATAAATCTTAGAATGAACTTTAATCGAATATACTTTTTTACACTTTTTTTCTAAAGCAAGCTAAAAGTAACAGCTGATAACTGACAGAAGAAAGAATGCAATTACAGAGTCACAAGTTGTGAAAAAATTTGTCAACGCCGACTATATGAAAAATCCGCAATTACTTTTTGGGCAACCCAATATATGGGAACTATATCTAAATCTGGGCCGATTTTTATGAAATTTTCCACAGGTATTGGAACGTAAAATAAAAAAAAACATCTTTTGCTAAATTTTTTAAAGATCGGACCAAAATTGTGGCTTCTATATCCTTAAAATGCTATATCGGATAGAATATACATGGGAGTGATATCTAAATCTGAACCGATTTTGGTGAAATTTTGCACTCATATTGGAATATGAAGTAAAACATCTCATGCAAAATTTTGTAAAGATCGGACCAAAATTGTGGATTCACAGCCTTAATAGGACATATCGGATGAAAGATATATATGGCAGCTATATCTAAATCGGGACCGATTTTTATGAAATTTTTCACATGTATTTGGATGTTAAATAATACATCTCATGCAAAATTTTGTAAAGATCGGACCACAATTGTGGCTTCTATAGCCTTAATAGGACATATCGGATGTAAGATACATATGGGAGCTATAAATAAATCTGAACCGATTTTTATAAAATTTTCCACACGTATTTGGACGTTAAATAATACACCTCATGCTAAATTTCGTAAAGATCGGACCAAAATTGTGGCTTCTATAGCCTTAAAATGCCATATCAGATGTAAGATATATATGGGAGCTATAACTAAATCTGAACCGATTTTTAAGAAATCTTGCACACATATTGGGATGTCAAGTAAAACATCTCATGCACAATTTTGTACAGATCGTACGAAAATTGTGGTTTCTACAGCATTAAAAATCATATCGGATGTAAGATATATATGGGAGCTATAGAGAAATCTGAACCGATTTTTAGGAAATTCTGCATACGTATTGGAATGTCAAATAAAACATCTCATGCAAATTTTTGTAAAGATCGGACCAAAACTATGGATTCTAAAGCCTTAGCAGTCCATATCGGATGAAAGATATATATTGGGGCTATATCTAAATCTGGACCGATTTTTTTCAAAATCAGTTGCGTTCGTCCTTATACCAAAAAAGGGAATGTTGAATATTTTGTGACAGTCAGACAACAAATGCGACCTGTACCTTGACTGCAAAAATACATGGACAAACAGACGGACTGTCCATCGGCTTAGAATCAGGAAGTGATTCTAAGCCGATCGGTATACTTATCGCTGGGTCTAGCTCTTCTCCTTCTAAGCGTTGCAAACAAATGCACAAATTTATTATACCCTGTACCATAGGAGTGGTGTAGGATATAAGCAGTAAGGAAGGGCAAAAGTCGGGCAGTGACGACTGTATAATACCCTACACCTAGCCTGTAAGTACAATGTGGGTCCTATATCCAATTCTGAACCAATTTTGATGGACCTTTGGCGAGTAAATATGTTCAAACTGTAAAACCTACGGTTGACAAATGACAACATTATGGCAAATTACCCAAAATCTGACAAACATATATATGGGAGCTATATCTAATTCAGGACCGATTTTGAGCTAACTTCTCACATAATGTGGTAGTCGTCAAGGAAAGCGTTGGGCAAAATTTTGGCAATATTGGGTCAAACAATGCGCTTGCAGTGGCTTTTGGGATGAAAATCCGGCGATATACATATATGACAGCTATATCTAAATCTGAGCCGATTTCTATGAAATTCGCCAGTAATATTCAGAGTCAAGAGAAAATCCCTCCTGCCGAATTCCGAGAAAATCGGTTAACAAATGACCATTTTACTGCATTATTACTGAAAATCGGATGAACATATATATGGGAGCTATATCTACATATGAACCGATTTCGAGCAAACTCCTCACATACTGTGGCCGTCGTCGAGGAAAGCGTTTTGCAAAACTGTGGCAAGATTGATCAATAAATGCGCTTGCTGTGGCTCTAGAAGGTAAAATCGGGCCATATATAGATATGAGAGCTATATATAAATCTGAACCGATTTTCATGAAATTCACCAGTAATATTAAGAGTCAAGAGAAAATCGATCCTGCCAAATTTCGAGAAAATCGGTTAACAAAAGACCATTTTATTGCAATATTACTGCAAATCGGACGACCATATATATGGGAGCTATATCTAAATCTGAACCGATTTTGACCAAACTCTATGTATATTGTGGTAGTCGTCGAGGAAAGCATTGTACGAAGTTTTGGCAAGATTGGTCAACCAATGTGCTTGCAGTGGCTTTTGGAGTGAAAATCGGGCGATATATATATATGAGAGCTATATCTAAATCTGAATCGATTTCCATGAAATTCACCAACAATGTCGAGAGTCATAACAAAATCCTTCCTGCCAAATTTCGAGAGAATCGGTTAACAAATGACCATTTTACTGCATTATTACTGAAAATCGGATGAACATATATATGGAAGCTATATCCAGATCTGAACCGATTTTTTCCAATTTCAATAGGCTGCGTCTCTAGGCCGAAAAACATGCCTGTAAATTAGACAAAAATTGTGGGGGGGGGGGGCTCATCAAGCAGTCAAATCGGGATATCGGTTTATATAGAAGCTATTCCAGGTTATAGACCGATTTTGGACCGTAATTGGCACAGTTGTTGGAAGTCACAACAGAACACTATGAGCAAAATTTCAGCCAAATCGGATTAAATTTAGACTTCCAGGGGCTCAAGAAGTCAAATCGGGAGATCGGTTTATATGGGAGCTATATCAGGTTATTGGCCGATTAGAGCCCTACATGTGACAGTTGTTGAAAGTCGCAACAGAACACCACATGCAAAATTTCAGCAAATCAGACAAAAATTGTGGCTTCCAGGGGCTCAAGCAGTCAAATCGGGAGATCGGTCTATCGGGAGCTATATCAGGTTTAAACCCGATTCGGACCATACAAAGCACAATTTTTGGAGATCATAGCAGAACACCACGTACAAAATTTTAGCTAAATCGGACAAAAATAGTGGCTTCCAGGAGCTCAAGAAGTCAAAGCGGGCGATCGGTGCCTCAAGCGTCTTTGCTACTGATGAGAGAAGAGAGATCGGTCTGTATGACTCTCCCAAACTCGGGTGCTTTCCAGACTTCAGTAGCGGGATCACTCTGCTCATCTTCCAGGCATCGGCAACTATGGGGGTATTAGAAGACAGTTTGAGGACTATTCAACTCCAAGTAGAGAAAGATTTTTCAGCATCAGTAAAGAGAATCCGTCGGAGCCCAACGCCTGTGATAATTTGTCGCCACGGACGACATTCGTAACATTAAAATTGCAAATTTTGCCCATTAATATTCCACTAAGGAACAGGGGCAAACTTCTCACATATCAATGAGTGCCGTCCGCTTCAAGTTTAAGCTCAATGGGACCTCCTTTTTATAGCCGAGTCCGAACGGCGTGCAGCAGTGCCACACCTCTTTGGAGAGAAGTTTTATATAATAATAATACCTCACAAATGTTGCCAGCAATAGAAACGAAAAACCACCGCTGAAATTTTTTTTCTGATGGTCTCACCAGGATTCGAACCCATGCGTTCAGCGTCATAGGCATAAATTGTGATAGCTGTCCATCGGCTCGGAGACCATGGATACAAAAAATGGCTCTCCTCCTAGCCCTGTCACTCTAAGGACACAAAAAATTGACGGTTGAACAACCTGGCGCATCTCTTCCGATAAGTCACAGTTATGTCGCCAAGAGTGACTGTGGTCTTGTCATCCCGTCTACCGGGGTTCGAGAGTGACTTAACAGTAGACCACGGCTTCCCTAAACCGGTACCTAAGTTACATTGCTCCAAGTGTTCCAGCCACAAGTCCCGCTTATGAATTCAGCGACTCAGGTCGCTTTTTCTGGGGTAAGTGGGGTCCGTACAAGGAATCCCATCACACTCGTCTGCGAGTTCCATTGCCTCCGGAGTCGGAGAGTGGTTCGGAGTCGGAAAAAGCGTGCTCAACTCCGAACTAAACTCCGACTCCGGCTTTATAGTCCGGCATAGACTCCGGCGTCAAAAACTCGACTCCGGTCGTCTCCGCAGCCCTGACTCGAGGGAGTGTCAGTTCATTGTAGCCGCGATTGGTATACTCACTGAAGCCGACCCATTCGGTCTTCTTCTCATCGATAAACGTTCGGCACTCAGAGGCTATGAAGTCGGGTGGTCGGTCAAGGGTGAGAATAATGGGGAGGTGGACTGATAGCAAAGAAATTACGGCTTACCAGAATACGTCACTCGAAGATCAGGGGATTCAATGGAAATGTGTGGCGAGCTGCTGCATCTCCGCGTAAACCTAGTAGGGACATCCTCATGCACTGTCTCCATGTGCAAAACATGGAGCTTTCAATCTGCTCTACCAAAACTATGCCCCGCTGGTCGTTACCTAGGGGGGAATGGTATGATGCGCATTAAAGTCCCCTAGGTTAGGTTAGGTTTCAGTGGCAGCCTGCCATCAGACTCACTTAGACGTTTTCGCCCATTGTGATACCAGAGGAACAGAAGAAGGAAGATGCCTCCTAGTTCCTACCGTTGAACCATACAGATCGCTTGAAAAAGCCCAATGCGAATGTTCACATCCGCTAAATCAGACAGGTTCTCAAAGAAATGAGAACCTAAAGTCGAACTCCTTCTGGACTGCTAGTGCGGGACACACACAAAGAAGGTGTTCTATAGTATCTTCTTCCTCGATGTCCTTACAGCTTCTGCTCAAGTCGTTGCCGGCAACCTTCAATCTGTCACGTCTGTTCTAGCCAGTGACAGCAAATCAGTAGACCTCTTCAAGTCTATTAAGGCCACACAGTTTTCGAATGCTGACAGCCCCCACTTTGAGACCATCTATCATTCGTTGCCCTTCGGGCCTGATCCTGAAAACTTAGCTTACATGTCGCTAGAGGCATACCCACAGATTCCAGTGTCCCTGGAGTTTGTTAGGCAGTTCCTAGTCTCGCAAGCTCGTCTGCTTAGAATTCCATGCGATATCTCTGTGGCCCGGCACTCAGAACAGGTGAATTTTGAACTGTTCAGTCATCTCGTTGAGAGATCTGCGACAGTCGAGGGTGGAGATTGTAAGTATTGAGCAGTAGGTGGATTTTTGAAGCGCCATCCACCAGACCTCAAAACCATATAGCATAATAGGTCTGACAACTGCAATATATACCCAATGCAAGACATGCGGTCTAAATGCCCATCTTTTGTCAATGGCTCTCTTGCAGGTGTATAGGGCTAGAGTGGCCTTTCTTGCCCTTTCCAAAATGTTGGATTTGAAGTTCAGTTTCCAGTCTCCTAGAAGCAGACGTTTATGGCCAAACAGCCTACCTACTTATGTCGGGCTTGTAAGCCTGGCCATTAACTGGGTCACAACTCCCAACCGGCGGTATGTACTATCTCGCCAGTACCGGATTTGACTGGTATTCCCCATACACTCCATTTAGCCCCAGGCGCCTGCGAAATGGCTCTATACTGCACGGTATGATGTATCACGAAGGCCAATTCCCCACCTCCAATCTTTAAGCGATCCTTACATAGCGCATTATATCCGTGACAACTCAGCAAGCTGCAGGTGTTGGTCAGCTTTGGCCTGACAATATTGGTGCTGGGATGCAGCTGTTGCGTATATTGCCACGCGGGAGAGGACGTGGAGTCACATATTACGACGACGAGGACGACGACGAGGACGACGACGAGGACGACGACGAGGACGACGACGAGGACGACGACGACGACGACGACTGCGCTTGTGACCCACTGCTGTCTATGTTTGCACAGCACCTTGCAACATATTCTGTGTGACTTTGCTCCCCTAGTGACGTAAGACCAGAGCAAGATCGAAAGTGTCCCACTCAATGCACCGGTTACACCTCACCGATAATGACCGATGATTGGAGGCGGTTCTGGCAAACCGAACAGAATCAGGTTCCGGGGTTCTTTTCGATCCCGGCACGGACCAGAAGCTTGCGGAGACGGCAATCCGGGATAGGAAACTCCCATAACAAAAAAAGGCCCTTGCTGATGAGGATACCATCGGGTAAATCCGGTGCGTACAACCGGGATTGAGTCTTAGACAAATATTTCGATGTGTTACAAACGGCACCTCCCATCCTATGGTGGAGGGTATAAAAATAGTTCATATTTCTCTTCATATATGTCATACCCATTACCAATCTTCATATAAACCATGTAAGAATTCTTCTTGGTGATGTGGAAATTGTCCACTCAAAACAAAACATCGAACATAGTCGCGAATAGATGCAAAAACTTCCGCACACGCTATGGATTATACAATGATACCATAGAAGAGTGTTTCACGACTCATACGGACGATTGGTACGCAAAGAGTTGTGAGAGTATGGTGACGAAGAGTTACTGTAACTTCCGCACATGGATTGTCCAATGATGTGCTAGAAAAGTGTTTGGCGACTTATATGGTCGATTATAAGGCAATGAGTTGCGAGAACATCGTCACGAAGAGTTGCTTAAACTTCCGCACATGTAATGGATTGTCCAATGATATCCTAGAGAAGTGATTGGTGACTCATATGAAATAACAATTGAGTAAAAATCTTCCAGAAGATTGTTTTAGTCGCGGGGACGAACGCTCTTCCAAAATTATGGAAAATGTTTGTAGTGACACGCAAATGACATTCTAGAAGAGTGTTTCACGATTCAGACGAACAATAATTACACAATGAGTTGTGAAAGTATCGCCACGAAGAGTTGCTTTCCGCACACTCAATGGATTGTCGAATGATATACTAGAAGAGCGATTCGCGACTCATATGGATGAACAATTGCATAAAAATCTTCCAGAAGATTGTTTTATTCATCGCGGAGACGAAGGCTCTTCCAATATTATGGAAAATTTTTGTGGGGGAAACATAGGCACACGGGTATATGTGTAAGAGTGCCCACGGCTGTTTAAAGGAGATCTAGCACAGTCTGTCTGTCTGCATGGACGGACGGACAAGTCCAGACCCAAAAATCCATTTGTTACAAACGATATAAAGAAGCCAACGTACCCCCACCTTATGGTGTAGGGTGTAAAATATATACAAAAGTAACAAACTCAATAAATTCTGCATACAAAATGGGTAGCCAACAGTCGACATGGCTGCAGCTAAAGCCCCAATACATCATTTCAACTGTCAGGTGTCAAAAGAGAAAAAAGAAGAGCAAGCAGCTAAATAAATGAAATACTCAGGTGACGACATCGAAAAGTCGACACAAGGCGAGCAGGATTGCTAGCTGCTGGCAAGGTGGCAGATTAGTTGACTGAATGGCAAGCAAAGCAGGCAGGCAGCCAGGCAGTCGACTCAGTGGCAGCAATAAATTAAGCCACAAGGCTCACTAAAAAAAAAGGCCGTAAATCCAGCCAACAACAACGATAGCACTAACCAATGTTGTTGCCTCTGTGTGAGGCATGAGCAATGAAAGTCACAAATGAACTTTGATGACCTCAAATGTTGTGTTCAGTTCGCATTGCAAAATGGAGGCCTGCAGGCGTAAGGGCGTATGGGCTAGCGAAAAACCTTGAACTGTTTACCCAACCTCTTGAAAAACTGTTGAATCTTTTTCTTCTTCCTTTGCAAAGACAGCAAATGACATACTTCTCTGCAGAAGAAAAAATCAATACTTTACTTATTTTAGCCTGAGCGGCAGCTGAACGATAAGACAAGGATAAATGAATTGTGCCATTAAAAGTGGCAACGATCAAGGGAATTTTGCCAAAAGCACTCGAATTGTGGGAGCAAAAAACTCATCTAAGTACAAGACTAAATAAATGAAAATGTTGTAGGTACGACAGTAATAACAATTTGATGAGTAGACATGAGTACAAGGATTGCTTTGAAGGCAATAGGTGTATGAAAATGGGGATAGGGAATTTCAAAAACTGCTTATTAAACTCTACAGACAAATTAAGAACGATTTGGTTTTTTCTATAGAATAAACAATGTCCGAAATTATTTTTGAACAGTAGGTGGACTTTTAATGCGCCGTCCACCATAGCACAACACCATATAGCATTGTAGGTCTGACAACTGCAGTATATACCCAGTGCATGACACGCGGTCTAAACCTCCAACTTTTGCCAATGGCTCTCTTGCAGGTGTATAGGTCACCTTTCTTGCCCTTTCCACAATGTTGGATTTGAAGTTCAATTCCCAGGTATTTTGCGCTTTCTATAAATGGAACATTCTCTCCACCCAAGGAGACAGGTTTCACTGTACTCAACTTGTATCTCCTGCTGAAAAGAACTACTTCTGTCTTGCACGGATTTATACCTAGACCACTTTCGGTACCGCCGAAGAACCAGCAATCCCATGGCAGCCGGTTGTACGCACCGGATTGACCCGATGGTACATGTTCATCCTTTCTTCGTCATGGAAGATGCACTTCTGATCCTTGCCGGGATTGAAAAGAACCCCGGACCCTGGTTCTAATCGGTTTGCCAGAATCGCCTCCATCATCGGTCGGTGTAACCGATGCATGGGGTGGGTACATTTCCGAACTAGCTCTGATCATACGTCACCACTGAGTATAGTCACACTGAGTATGTTGCAAAGTGCTGTGCAAACATAGACAGCAGTGGGTCACCAGCGCAGTCGACGTGGTCTGCGGCGTCCTCGTCTTCGGACTATTTGGGCCCTCCGACCCCTTCCGTTCGGTAATATATGCAACAGCAGCATCCCAGCCACACTATTGCCAGGCCAGTGTGTCTCTCTTGCAATGGTCTGCGAGCCAAAATCGGAAAATCAAGAAGGCAAAGCTGACCGACACCAGAAACCTGCATAGTTGTCACGGATAAAATACAAGTGCTACGCATAGATCGCATAAGGGGTGGAGTTGGAAGATTGGCCTGCGTGATACACCATTCCGTGCAGTATAGACCAGTCACGAGTGCACCTGGCGCTAGTGATCCCAACATGGAGTGCATGGGGATACCAGTCAGGTCCGGTACTGCCGAGACTGAGTACATACCGCCGGTTGGTAGTTGTGACCCAGTTAATGGCCAAACCTACAAGCCCTACATAAGTGGCCTACTGTTTGGCCATAAATGTCGGCTTCTAGGAGACTTTAATGCGCATCATATCATTTCCCCCTAGGTAACGACCAGTGGGGCATAGATTTAGCAGAACAGATTGAAGGTTTCCGGTTTTACACGCTGAATCAGGATGTCCCCACTAGCATTACGAGGAGATGCAGCAGATTGCCAGATATTTCCAATGCATCCCCTAATCTCCTGAGTGACGTATGATGGCAAGCTGTCATTTCTTTGGGATCAGAATAATTGTCGCCATCGACAAACCAGCCAGATTTATAACATCTGAGCGCCGCACGATTATCAATGAGATTGGACCAAATTCGACACGGACATTGAGAGGTCTTCTCAAAACAAGTCATTGTTCAATTTTGTAGACCACACTATTGGTGGTTTTTGGTAGCCATATTCAAATATAGAAAGATCTGAACTATATACGACACGGATGTCGTAAAGCCTAACATTACTCACTGTGTTAAATTTCAGCGAAATCGGATTATATAGCAGCTTTCGGTCCATATAACAGCTTTATCCAAATCTGAACCGATCTGGGCCAAATTGAAGAAGGATGTCCTAGGGCCTTACACAACTTACTGTCTAAAATAAAGGAAAAATTGGACAATAAATGCCCCTTTTTTGGCCCAAAACCCTAAATCGAGAGATCGATCTATATGGCAGCTATATCCAAATCCAAACCGATTTGGGCCAAATTGTAAAAAAAATGTCGAAGAGTCTAACGCAACTCACTGTCCCAAATTTCAACGAGATCGGACAATAAATGGCCTGGACCCCACTAAACCCAGAATAAGCGAGCTGAATCTGGAAATAAACATGGTATGACCTCTGAGTATAACCTCCGGCTTTATAACCTCTGGGCGCCGGACGTTAATCAATGAGAAGAAGGCCGAATGGGTCGGCTTCAATAAGGTACACCAATCGCCGCTTTAGTGAACTGGCACCCCTACTCAAATGTGCCGGACGTTTATCAATCAGAAGAAGGCCGATTGGACTGGTCTCAGAGTGTACACCCAACTAAACCCCGAATCAGCGAGCTGAATCTGGAAATAAATATGGTATGACCTCTGAGTTAAACCTGCGGCTTTGTAATCTCTGGGCGCCGGATGTTGATCAATGAGAATGACGAATATCAATCAGATGAAGGACGATTGGCCGGGTCTCTCGATTACGCTTGTTCGGTTTCTAGAAGCATTAGTTTTGCTGGTTTGACGGTGTTTGTTTGTGTGTTCCTTATAGACTCAGAAGCGGTTTTCTTCAAATGTTCACTGATGGTGCACAATGATCTCGTGGTGAAAAAAGGGTACTACATTTTTTGATATCTGAAGGGGGAGCGGACCCTCCCCCTTACCCTAATTTTCAGAAACGCCAGATCTCGGAGCTGGGTGGTGCGATTTAAGCGAAATTTTGTGTGCTCCTTTATAGTAACCTACAAAAAAAATTTCGTATCCAAATTTCGGATGGGGTACCTAGGGGGGCGTCCCACCCCAAAACCTACCAAATATATATATGCACCAATAACGACAATATGGGACTCAAATGAAAGGTATTTTAAATTAGAAAACGTATCTGATATCCAATTATAGGACCAAGTATTTGGGGGACCACCCCAACCCCCAAAACACCCCTAAATCGGACATATTTACCGACCATTGCAATATGGGACTCAAATGTATGTGAGAGTAAAATTCGAATCTGATATCAAAATTTGGGACAAAGTTTCTGGTCTGGGACTAATTTACAGACCATGGCAATATGGGGCTTAAAAAAATGGTATTTAAGTGTAGAATACGAATTTGATATCCAGATGTGGGACCACGTGTTTGGGGGGACGCCCATCCCCGAGAACATCTCCCAAGGAAGACAAATTTACGACCATAGCAATATGGGGCTCAAATGAAAGGTCTTAGGAAGCAAAGCACGTATCTGATATCAATCTTCGGGAAAAGTGTTCATGGGGCCAACCCACCCCCATAACACTACCCAAATAGGAAGTATTTGCTACCCATTGCAATATGAGGCTCAAATAAGAGGTATTTTTGAGTAGAACATGAATTTGATATATATTTTCAAAGCCAAATCACTGAGTGGCCGCCCCATCGCCCAAAACACCCCCCAAACCAGTCTTGTTTGCCGACTATGGAAAAATGGAGCTCAAATGAAGGGTATTTGGGAGTAGACCATTAATCTGACATTAACATTCGGGACCAACTGTCTAGGGGACGTCCCACTACCATAACAACCCTTAAGTAGGACGTATTTGCTCATCAACACAATTTGGGTCTTCAAGACAGTGGAGCTCGATATTCATAGTTTTTAGGGCCCCTACTCCAAACCGGACATATTTGCTGGCTTTTTCAGTAAGGGTTTTAAGTAAAAGGTATTTGAGATTAGAAAACGAATTTGATATCCAATTTTGAGGCCAATGGCAATATGGGGTTCAAGTATATGAGAATAGAGCACATTTTCCGGGCTTAGTGCTTGGGGGACCATCCCAATCCCCACAATACCCCTAAATCGGGGGCATATTTACCGACCATGTCAATGTGAAGCTTAAATGAAAGGAATTCGGGGTAGAGCAAGAATTTATACCCACTTTCGGGAACAATTTTCTGGGGGTCTACCTCTTTCCCAAAATACCCCACAAACAGTTATTTTTTACTGACCATCGCAATATTGGGCCTAAAAAAAAGGTATTTGGGAGTAGAATACCTTATTTGATATCCAAATGTAGGACCATGGATTTAAGGCATCACCCCTTCCCCAAAATTGGAAATTTTTGTTCCATATAAAGTAAAACAAGGCGCAGCGGAGCGGGCCCGTTCCAGCTAGTGTAGAATAAAATTATGCCCTTCAACTAAATTGAGTTTGTATAAATTTTTTGCAGAACCCATGGCGGTGGGTTCGCAAGATTCGGCCCGGCCGAACTTAGCATGCTTTTGCCTGTCCATATTAAGTTTGATTAGAATAAGGAACTGTGCTATTAGAAGTCCATGCGGAAACTTTGTTATGCATAATTGAATTTGTGCCGGTTTTAATCGGATTTACCATCTGCACTAACTTGAGCACCAACATTTGCGTATACTCACATTTTCCATGTGCCAGTATGCAGGAATGCACATCATTACCATATTTCTTTAATAGAATTTTCTGTGCTTACACTCCCACGTACACTTCAGCCTTGATGTGGTAGTTAAGCCATTACAATTTTCATTTCAAACAGAAAATTTTCGTCCTGTTCCTATTTCTCAGACGAGAGCTCTATAATGACATCCGCAGCTTTGCAAAAGATTTGATGGTGTGTTTTTTGAAGCAGCATTTATTTCACCTTGGAAGAGGAAAAATCATCTGCACCTATTATTTACCCTCTCCAAAGCGAGGTAAACAGTGATCAAAAGCGTTAAGAAAATTAAAACGCATAGGTTAGGATTTACCAGCATGTTGTCAATGATATTCAGCTGGCAACTGTCGCCATTGTTAGCAAGTCCGCCTATGACGTCCTACGCCTAGGTTCGAATCCTGGTGGGAACATCCGAAAAGAAAAAAAATTGTGAGGTTTTTGTACCCACGAAGGTGACATTTGTGAGGTACTGTGTTCTGTTGTGGCCATGCCGAACTTTGGTTACCCCCCCACCATGGATATATTCATGGTTATATGGACTGGTCTTGATCATTTTGGATTCGGGAGCTGAGATCTCTTATAAAGGGTAATTTTTTAAGAGTTTAGGAAAGTTTTTCAAAAAAAGCTTGACCGTGACTGCAGCTCAAATTGTCCATCTGCTTAGTAAAGTATCGGCATATTATTTCCAACATTTCGGTCGGTACCTCACGAATAAATCTTTCAATGTTGTCTTCCAATGCGTCAATTGAAGCCATCTTGAAGCTTGTCTGTATAGACATGAGCTTTAACATAGCCCCACAAACATTAGTCTCTATGAGTAAAATCTCACGATCTAGGCGGCCAATTGACCGGTCCCGTTAAATACAATGTTTACCGAATTCGCCTGTCCATAAGTCAATTGTTGTGAGTGCTGTGTGGCATATGGCATCGTTTTGTTGAAACCACATGTCATACAAGTCAAGCTCTTGCATTTTAGGCAAAAAAAGGTAGCGCTCACCATTCAAAGTTATGTCACTATTCGCACCATCTTTGAAGAAGTACGGTCCAATGATGACACGAGCACATAAACCACAACAAACTGTGACTTTATACCCGCCACCATAGAATGGGGATATACTAATCTAGTCATTCCGTTTGTAGCATCTCGAAATATTCGCCTAAGACCCCATAAAGTATATATACTCTTGATCGTCTCGACGTTCTGAGTCGATATAGCTCCCATATAAACCGATCTCCCGAATTGACTTCTTGAGCCCCTGGAAGTCGCAACTTTTGTCCGATTTGGCTGAAATTTTGCGTATATTGTTCTGTTATGACTTCAAAGAACTATGCCATGTACGATCGAAATCGGTCAATAACCTGATAACGCACCCATATAAACCGGTCTATCGATTTGACTTCTTGAGCACATAAAAGCCTCAAATTTTCTTCGATTTGGCTGATTTGTTGCATGTAGTGTTCCGTTATAACTTCCAACAAGTGTGCCAAATGCGGTCCAAATCAGTCTATAACCTGATATAGCTCCTAAGTACACGGATCTCTCGATCATCCTTGTTCGGTTCCTAGAAGTTTTAATTATTGCTGGTTTGACAGAAGTTTGGTATGTAGAATAAAACAAGTAAAAAGGCGTTTAGTCAGGTCGGGCCGAACTACTTCGGTTATATATGCCCACCACCTCGGTTATATATGTAAACCACATTTTGTCATAATCTGCATACTTTATGCCCCAAAGCAGCTACATCGAAATATGATCCGGTTTGGAGCAAATTCGGCACGGACGTTGAGTGCTGCATGTCATTGTTCAATATTGTAGAACAAAATAGTGTTTTTTTTGATAGCTATGTCCAAAAATACACCGATCTAAACCATACACGGATGACGAAAAGCCTAACATAAGTCACTGTGTCAAATTTCAGCGAAATCCAATTATAAATGCGCCTTTTAGGGGGCTGAGACTTTAAATCGAGAGATCGGTTTATACGGCAGCTATATCCAAATTTTGACCGATCTGGGCCAAATTTAAGAAGAGCGTCGAAGGGCCTAACACAACTCGCTGTCCCAAATTTCAGCGAGATCGGGCAATAAATGCGTCTTTTATGGGCCCAAGACCTTAAATCGAGAGATCGGTCTATATGGCAGCTATATCCAAATCTGGACCGATCTGAGCCAAATTGAAGAAGGATGTTCAAGGGCCTAAGACAACTCACTGTCCTAAATTTTGGCAACATCCAACAATAAATGAACCTTTTATGAGCCCAAAAAATTTAATCGGGAGATTGGTATATATGGCAGCCTTATCCAAATCTGGACCGATCTGTGCCAAATTTAAGAAGGCTATCGAAAGACCTAACACAACTCACTATCCCAAATTTTGGCAAAATCGGACAATGAATAGTCAATCGCATAGTATTTGCACCCTCCAAAGGCTCAAGAAGTCAAGACCCCAAATCGATTTATATGACAGCTATATCAGGCTAGGCATCGATTGCATCCGTACTTGGCACAGTTGTTGGAAATCATAACAAAACATCTCATGCAAAATTTTAGCCAAAAGAATTGCGTCCTCTAGTGGCTCAAGAAGTCAAAATCCCAGATAGGTTTATACGGCAGCTATATCAGGTTGTGGACCGATTGGAACCATACTTTGCACAGTTCTTGAAAGTTATAATGAAACAAGTCATGCAAAATATCAGTCAAATCGGATAGAAATTGCGTCCTCTAGAGGCTCAAGAAGCCAAGACCACAGATCGGTTTATATGACAGTTATATCGGGTTAAGAACCGATTTCATACGGTTGTTGGAAATTATAAAAAAAACAACTCATGCAAAATTTCAGCCAAATTTCCACAATTTTGGTCACATCTCTACAAAATGAAGCACACCGTGTTTTATGTGGCGTCTTAATATCTGTGCGAAATTTCAATAAAATCGGTCCTGATTTAGATATTTCTTTTTTTTTGTAATTGGCTATGACAGAATATTTGTTCCTCTAGCCGAACGTAGAGTAGCGTTCCAAGCGCCTCGATCTTCTGCGCTCATTCTAAAATCTCTGACACCATGTTTTGAGGTGTCTCCCACCACTTGATTTTTCCATCCGGCTTTTGGTCTTCCCGTTTTGCGAGTACCACTGGGTTTGCCTTGAAAAGACTTCTTTGCTTGAACTTCTTCATCCATTCTGACAACATGACCTAGCCAACGCAGCCGTTGTATTTTGTGGTTCATACGTCGCCTATATTCTCCATTAACGCAAACTGGTCCATATATTTTATGAAGAATCTTTCTCTCAAATACTCCAAGTACTGCCTCATCTGCTTTCACAAGTACCCTTGCTTCAGAGCCATATAACAGCATGGGTAGTAGCAGTGTCTTGTATAGTGTAATCTTCGTCGGCCGAGAGGTGACCTTGTTTCTAAACTGCTTACTTAGTCCAAAGTAGCATCTGTTTGCCCGTATTATTCTTTGCTTAATCTCAAAACTGGTGTCATTCGTTTCGGTTACGGCGGTGCCGAGGTAGATAAAGTTACTGACTGTCTCAAAGTTGTGGTTCCCAACTTTCTCCATTTTCTTTATCTGCTCGGTTGTGCAAGGCTTGGCTTTTTTAGGAGTTGAAACCATCCATTTCGTCTTATCTCCATTTACTGCCAGACCCATTTTCACTGCCAGACCCATTTTCTTTCATAGGCTTCAGTTACTACTTCCGGTGACCGACCTATGATGTCGATGTCGTCGGCCTAGGCGAGTAGCATGTGCTCTCTTGTGATTAGTGTGCCATATCTATGCACATCTGCATCTCATATAATCTTCACCAGCAGGATATTAAAGAGATCACACGATAGGCTGTCTCTTTGTCTGAAACCTCGTTTGGTATTGAATGGTTCGGAGAGATTCTTTCCTATTCTTACTGAGTCTTATTAATATTGCCAGGATACCAAACTCAGACATGGCTTGAAATACCTTTGAACTTAAAGGAGTATCGAAGGCGGCTTTGTAGTAAACAAAGAGATTGTAGGTAGGTTGATTTGTCCTTCTCGGATCTTTCCCAGAATTTGGCGTAGTGTGAATATCTGGTCCAGAGTGGATTTACCAGGTCTAAAGCCGCATTGATAGGGCCCAATTATCTCATTGACTTTAGGTTTTAATCTTTCACGCAGTACGCTCGAGAGTATCATGTATGCGATGGGGAGGTGACTAATTCCTCTGTAGTTGGCACATTCCGTCTCGTCTCCTTTTTTGTGTACGGGACATAGTATGCTGAGGTTCCAATCATCAGGTATGCGTTCTTCTAGCCAGTTTGCGCAGATAAGCTGATGCATAAGCCTTTTCTGCATGTCGCCTCCGGTCTTAAAAAAGTTCAGCAGTTAACCCGTCGGCTCCTGCTGCCTAGTTGTTCTTTAGTCGGGTCATTGCTACTTGCACCTCATTCTGACTAGGAGGTTAACATTCTATAACATCATGAGGGATTGGTTCTGCGGTATCCTCTTCGCCGCCAACGTCGGACACTAGCAGTTGGGTAAAATGTTCTTTCCATATCCTCAGCATGTTATCTGTGTCAATTACCAGATTTCCTTCATTTTCTCTGCAGGAGGATGTGCCTGCACCAAAGCCATCGGTTTGATGTTTAATGCTTTGGTAGAATTTTCGGACTTTATTCTGACTCCAGTACATCTCAATTTGCTCGCACTCTCGTCTTTCCATTTCCTTTTTCTTTCTGCGGAATAGACGTTTCTCCTCTCTCCTTTTCTTTCGTTACCTCTCCTTCATCTGGGCATTGCTACTGATTACAGGGTTGCTCTATATGCCGCATTCTTGGCTTCAGTAGCATCTCGACATTCCTGGTCGTACCATGGGTTTCTTGAAGGAGGCTTCCGGTACCCAAGTACCGATTTAGCGGCATTTTCCATGGATTGGGCAATAGTTTGCCACTGCGCCATTATATCAACGGAACAAGGAGTGCTTTCATCAAGCAATTGGGTCAGTTGAGTGGAGTATGCCGTTGCCATCTATTGTGTTTGCAGCGTTTCATTGGCCAACTTCCATGCAGTGTCAGATCGTACTTTCCTCGCCGTGTTCAATGATCCGAATCTATATTCGCTTCACGGATCGATCGTACATCTAACACGCTGGATGAATGACTTCCATCTATCACAACGTGATCAATTTGGTTTCTCGTGTTTTGATAGGGTGACAGCCATGTGGCTTTGTGAATATTTTTATGTTAACTACCATGTTTTTTGCCGCGGCGAAATCTATCAGCCTCAACCCATTACTGGACGTTTTCTCGTGAGGGCTAAACTTTCCGACTGTTGGACCAAAAATGTCGTTCCTCCCAGAACGATTTTAATATCATTGGGCGGGGCAGCGGTCATATTCTCTCTCTAGGCGCTCGTAGAAAATATCCTTGGTCTGTTCGTCTTTATCTTCCGTCGGGGCATGGGCACAAATAAGGCTGATATTGAAGAATTTATGCTTTTATGCGGATTGTGGCTAGCCTCTCATCCACCGGAGTAATGCTGGAGACAAGGGGTTTCAGTCTCCGACTAACCACAAATCCACAGCCAAATTCATGCCTCGTGTTATGGCAGCTATAGTTCGTCATTGTTTGGTGTTGTAATTAAGCCATTCCCAGTCCACCGCACTTCCTGTAAAGCGGTAATATCTGCCTTGTACTTCTCTAATACTTCCGCCAGCGTGTATACTGTTCCTTCTCTATAAAGAGTGCGGACATTCCAGGTGCATATCCGAAAATCATGGTCCATTTTTCGTTTGCGTGGGTCGTCAATGTTGGGGGGGGGGGTTCGTTTTTACTATTCCTTTGTTTCTCATAGCAGTTCTCATAGTTTTCTGGGGGCGGGTTACTGGCCCAGCGACCCAACCGCTTGGGTTTTGTGGGATTTCACACGTATCCCTCGTTGTGGCGAGCCCCGCTTGCTCCAAGATCCGATGCTCGCCTTCAGCCGCCCCTAACCTGGGAACAGACGCTGATGTTGGGCATTGGTTATTTGAAGGCGCCAATAACTCGCCTTGTCATCTCGAGTATCATTGACACTCAGTATTTCATTAAGAGCCAGTGCCACCTGACTCCTCACTGAGACTCTCCTCTCGAAAATCGCTGACTGCCCGCGGCCGCATTTGCAGCTACTCCGCATAAAAACGGAGCTTTCCACCATCCGCAACCTGTGGATGCGCCCGGTAGCTTTCAGCTAAGCTTCCCGTGATAACGATGGACACCACACTAGACGGAGCTCAAAGTTCCAGCGTGTGGTGTGCTCATAGTTATCCCGTATCAGCCGGGTTTAGATACACGGTTTTATTCCGTACTTCCAGAGGTGTGCAAAATTAAAGTCTGACAAGCCTTGGAGATGAGTTCCACATATTAAAATAAGTACTTAGACTATGTGGTGTAGGGTATTATATAGTCGGCACCGCCCGACTTTTGCCTTTCCTTAGTGGTTTTTGCTGAATTTTGCTTGCCATTTTAAGCACTGTGCCAACAACAGCTCAGAATTCCTATGTATGTATATAGGTGTACGTATGTTTTGTACAAACAAACACCCCCGTAGCACCTACACATGCTTTGAACGCTAAAAATTCCTTATTCACTTACACACACACACACATACACACTAATCTATCTAAGGGTAACAATGATAGTCCTCGCATAATGGTGATGATAATGACGATACATAATTCTTGGATTTGTCTTCTTTTTTCGACAAACAAAACAATAAAACAGAGGAATGGTGGCCATGTACTCTCCTATGTATGCTGCAAAAAAAAACAAAACAAAACAAAAACGAATACTCATAAACTTTGGCCATGACAAAGTCGTTGGTGACGACAACAGTATGGCAACACGATGCATTTGTTTTGCGTAGGTGTCTGCAAGAGAGTGCCAATGTGTGGGTGTGTGTAGGAGCGAAAGCACCGGCAGTGTTGTAAAGTGTTCGTTACAAACAAACTGTAAAGCAAAAAAAAAAAAAAAAAAAAAAAAAACGACCATATACTCAAGGTCAGATATCTGCATAACTGTCGGCCTCCTTCGTGTGTGGGTTTGTGTATGTGGGTGGGTGCAAGTGCTGACTATGCACTACAGTAAGTAACACCAAGGGCTTATCATGCATGCATGCATGCATGTACGACGTACTGTCAATCACTCTCTACACCTGTATGGGATGTAATGTGTGGCGCCCTCACTGCTCACTTCTACGTCAGCTCACTGTGCTCGCTGTGCTCGCAACCATTGATGGTGGGCCTCTGCCAGTGTGGGTATAAGCGTGTGTGTTCATGCATAATTAAGCTTATTATGATGATATTATCATAACGTGGTGATGATTTGTATTTGTTGCCATGTGCAGGGTGCTGTTGCTGGTGCTGGTGCTTGTGCTAGATGGTGACGCTCTGCTGCGGCTGTTGGCGAAGGGTGGTGAAAGTGAAAGTGTTTAATTGTTAAATTATGGCCTCTTTAGTTTGGTTTCACTGCTAGTCCTACATTATTTGCTTCATTTTTTTTCCACGACTCCCCCTGCTTGCTGTTGTCTTATTGATGGCTAAAACAAAAGGAACAACAACAACAAAAAGTGCGTTGTGCTATTTTTATGACGTATGTAAGCATTGGTAGTAAGCGCGCCAAGGCAAGGGTAAGAGGACTTTCAAAAAAGTTTCGTTTCTTGGGTCGTTCAATGTTTCGTTGGCAGCCCAAACACACACACACATAGACAGCGACCCTAGCAAACGAAGTCAAAGAACCAGCACACAACCCAAGCGCCACACACATATCTACGTATAAAAGTTTGTTAACACGAAAGCACAGGCACGCAGGGAGATGATAGCCCAAAAAAATAGCAACAATAACAACAACATAAACGTCCTTAGCCTTATTTTGTTTTAAAACACATACACACACATAGACTCTCAAGCATTGGCGAATACACCAACAACGGCACAATTTCACAAAAAACACACGCATACACTGAGACATTTCGCCATTCCCTATGCCGCCCTAAAGCTGTAGACCTACTGGTGGAATTTGTTGTCATTGCTGTTGATGTTTGCTGTTGGTGTTGTGGCTGGCTCTTTAAACAGGAGCACATTATGCAATCTTTGCTTTAAAAACGGCCATAATCCTCAAAATTAAAGATACTTTCATGAACTAGTTTTCTCACTTACTTTACTTTGCTTATGGCTTAGCTGAATTCCACATTCTTACATTAAAATATCCTTTACAACATTTTCGATTACACCAACTTTACAGCACAATTTTTATACGTATTTTCTTAATTTTTTTGATTTTTATTTCTGCAGCAGAATTTTTTCTCCTTTCGCACTTTTTACAGATTTTCGCTTTCACTTTCATTGATTTTCGAGCAAAAGGAATTCGCCTGTTTTTTTACAGCGTTTGTTTTTCTTTTTCTTTCTCTATTTTGATGATTTTCGCCAGAAAACAAAATTTCACTTTCGCTTAGAATTCGATTTGCAAAACATTTCCTCGCACACACACAACTCACAGACGCACTCACATAACTTTTCACTTTTCATACACCAAAATGTGGGGTTTTTCCTTTTTTTTTTTTTTTTTTGGGGGGGGGGGGGAATCTTTAAATATTCCACTTGTAATTTGTTTGAATGAATTTTTTCTTCCCTCAAATATTAGATTTTGTATTTTTTCTGGTTTGCAAGTGACTTCAACACACTTCAAGTTTTATAATTTCCACTACCGCCGAGTACGCGTTGGTTGGCAAACACGCGCAGCCTTGTTCACACGTTAACCATCGAAACTCAACTAACTGATGATTCTGCAAATATGTGTTAAGTACCTTCCGCCACATCCGAATGAAGCTGCCAATGCTTTGGGGGGCTCCATGTGTGGTTCTCATCTCGCCAGCTAGCGACTGAAGAGAATTTCCCCATAAACACACAAAACGACAGCAAGCGAAAATAGGGGGAATTTTAATGCGCTACCTCAAACCTGCGCTTTGCTTCACAATGGCAAGAGAATAGAAGTTCATGGTTTTATACAGTACAAAGAGTTTATACAGTTGTGACATGTTAAAGGCAGGGTTGCCAGTATTGAAATTGAATGAATTCATTGAAAGTATTTTGAATTTTTCGTCTAGCAAGCAATTGAAAAATGATAAAGTTCGGCCCTGCTGAACTTTATAAATCCATTACTATGGATCAATTTCTTATACACTACATTCATAATTTTATCCATATATGGGCAAATTTGAATCATATTTGGTAAATATTAAGCAAAATTGGGCCTTTTATGGCATTTAGACCCTATATCAGTAGATCAGTTTATATGGCAGCTGTATCTTTATATATCTATATACAATAGTATGTATGTAAACCATGCTCTGATAGAGAAATGACGGTACATTGCCAATACCGCCTGGTATTATTTTGTTTGCGTCATTGGCAAAGTATTTAATACCATTTGGTATCAAATCAATACCAGACAAAGGAATTGATGGCTTTACATTTGTATTTTTGTCATTGTTGAGGTTTTTACTTAAAATATTGACGTCATTATAAAATACTAGCTGAACCGGGCCCGCTCCGTTGCGCCTTATTTAACTCTCTAATTTCTTTTTAGGACGGGGACACTTGGTGCCCTGAATGTGCATATTGAACTCGTGCCACTGTAGCCTATGTCCGCCTATGACTCTGAAGGCCTGCTTTTGTATCCTGGCTAAATTAGCTTCAACAATCCGTTTTTGATTCTACGAAACAAACAAACAAACGGAGTCTCATATAGTCATGATGGGTCATATAACCATTTGGGTCGTTTTTGGCGGGTTTGTGTGAGCCCCTATATATCAACCTGTTTTTGTATGCCAGATTCGTAATCTACTCCCGAATACCTATCATTTGAGTCCCATATTGATAGGGACGTTCTATTTGCCTGATTTTAGAAGTTTTGGGGTTGGGGCGACTCCTGGGTACTTGGGCCAAACTTTTAATACCATATTCAATACCTTTCATTTGATATCGTCCTTATCGGTCCACTTTGTCCTAATCGGTCCACTTTTGATTTAAGGTGGTGTTTTTAGGTTAAGTGGGGAGGGTACGCCCCCTTCCGATATGAAGAAATTATAAAACCTATTCCTTCTTCCTGACTATATTCGCAACCAACTCCCGAATACCTTTCATTTGAGTATTGTCATGCTTGTTCAATAAATCTATATTAGGGTGTTTTGGGGCAGCCCCCCAAATTTTGGACCCAATTTTTAATATGAAATTCGTACTCTACTCCTGTATACCTTTCATTTGAGTCCCATATTGCCCTAATCGGTACACATTTATTTTTGGGTAGCAATTTTAGTGTAAGGGGGAGGGTCCACTCCGTTCCGATATCAAGCAAGTTATAGTCCGATTCGGACCATAAATGAATGCTAAACATTGTAGAAGTCATTGTGTAATATTTCAGTTCATTCGGAAAAGAATTGCGCCTTGTAGGGGCTTAAGAAGCAAAATCGGGAGATAGGTTTCATATGGGAGCTGTATCAAGCTATTGTTCGATTCAGACCCCATATTAGGCACGCATGTTAAAGGTCTTGAGAGAAGCCGTTGTACACAATTTCTGCAAAATCGGATGACAATTGTGCCCTCTAGAGGCTCAAGAAGTCAAGATCCCAGATCAGTTTATATAACAGCTATATCATGTTATGGACCGATTTTAACCACACTTAAAGCAGTTGTTGGCAATCATAACAAAACACCTCATGCAAAATTTCAGCCAAATCGGATGAGAATTGCGCCCTCTAGAGACTGAAGAAGTCAAGACCCAAGATCGGTTAATATGACAGCTATATCGGGTTATGGACCGATTTTAACCACGCTTAAAGCAGTTGTTGCAAATCATAATAAAACAACTCATGCACAATTTCAGCCAAATCGGATAAAAATTGCGCCCTCTAGAAGTCAAGATCGGTTTATATGGCAGCTATATCAAAATATGGACCGATATGGCCCCTCTACAATCCCAACCGACCTACAATAAAAAAAAGCATTCGAGCAAAACTTTAAGCGCCATGCTTTACTCCTTCGAAAGTTAACGTGCTTTCGACAGACAGACGAAAGCAGGTATCCGATCGGAAACCTGAGATGTAGCTTGAAGTCGAGTGCGAGGCACTGGTGCCATCGGCACAGTCTTGGATTGACGGAACCCTAGTATTGCCATCTGGAAGCTCATGTTACACGGATGGATCAAAGCTAGAGGACAGAGTGGGCCTGGGGGTTTACATTGAGAACCCAGAGACTGAGATCTGTTTTAGACTGCCTGACCATAATACAGTCCTGCAGGCGGAGATGCGGGCGATCACGGAATGCGTGAAGTGGTGTGGTGCTAACGCGAGGACGTCGAGTGTGAACATCTTTACTGACAGTAAAATTGCACTAAGGGCAATAACAACCAGGAAGGTAAAGTCACGAACAGTCTTGCAGTGTAAGAAGGAGATTAACGCATTCTCTGAGGATGGCAAAATCCGCATCGTTTGGGTGCCGGGCCATAACGGAGTAAGGGGAAATGAAAGGGCAAACGATTTGACGGTGAAGACCATAGGACTGCCGTCAATAAACTTGGTCAACTCGAAGCCTTTCGGGTCGACGCAGTCCGAATTAAGGGAGTGGGTGACAAACGCTCACATGTAACCCTGTGAACCAGCGAAACAGCGAAACAGTCGGTAGGACGGCGAAAATCTTATGGGCTGATCCGGATCGTGAGAGGACGAGGCCATTACTAAAAGTAAGTAAGAAGGAGGTCAGTTTAGCTTTTGGTGTCATAACGCGACACATAGGACTGCCAGCTCACTTATGCCAAATCGGTGCGGCAAGTGATAGCATATGTTGGGCTTTCGCGTCTAACTGACACCGGCACTTAGGTGGGGTCACAATACCAGACTTGAACCAACTTAGGGGAGTGGTATTGAAAACAATTAAGGATTTTGTAAGTACCAAGGAATTCCTAACTTAAAATTTTCTTTTTAGAGGTTACTTTATAGTTTGTCCATAGTAGCATGAGGCGGAAACTAACCTTACCTAAACTAGTGCACCAACCACTCCTCCAAACACCCATCATCCATTGTTTCTAGCACCCACCTTGATCCAACCGATTGACCCATACACACAGAGCCTTTCGAGATCCATTCTTTCCCTTCCCCTCCTACTTTGTTCGAAGTTGGAGGATTTTCCATTTCCCCCAAAATATGTGGCAGTTATAATAGGCAAAAACGTGCTAAGTTCGGACGGGCCGAAACTTGGGTACCCACCACCATGGATTCCGCTAAAACTGTACCCTTATTTACTGAGTTTGTATTTGAATTAATTTGTAGCAATCAAGTCGGGAATTCATTGAGGCTTAAATGGTCAAGGCTTCAAGAAGTCATATCGGGATATCGGTACTTAGGGGGGCCTATATCATTATATTAACCGATTCCGATAAAACTTGGGACTGGTGTTATAAGTCATATTTTCAGGAAAATCAGGTGAGAATTTAGGTTTTTAGTTCCTCAAGAAGTGAAAACCGTGGGATGGGTTTATATGGGGGCTTTATGTGTTTATGGACCGATTCGGATCATACTTGGCATCATAACATAAGGCTTTGTTCCAAAGCGCACCCAAAGCGGTGGAAAATTGAAGCTCCTAAGGGCTCAAGAAGTCAAATCGGGGGATCAGTTTATATGGGGGCTATATTTGTTTATAGCCCGATTCGGGTCATACTTGGCATGTAAGCTGGAAGTCATAACACAAGGCTTTGTTCCAAAGTTCAACAAAATTGGGGTACAAGAAGTCAAATCGAGGGATCGGTTTATGTGGGGGCTATTTGGCCAATTCGGATCATGCTTGGCATAGATGTTGACAGTCAGATAACTCAAGCAAAAATGCAAATTTTTGCCCATGAACATTCCACTAAAGAACAGGGGCAAACTTTTCACATATGGAGGCCACCGTGGCGCAGAGGTTAGCATGCCCGCCTATGACGCTGAACGCCTGGATTCGAATCCTGGCGAGACCATCAGAAAAAATTTTCAGCGGTGGTTATCCCCTCCTACTATGCCATGTAAAACTCCTCTCCAAAGAGGAGAGGCACTGCGGCACGCCGTTCATAACTCAAGTGCTTGTTCCAAATTTCAGCCAAATCGAATGGCAGTTCGAGCTTCTAAGGGCTCAAAAGGTCAAATCCGGGGATCGGCTTATAGGGGGCTACATCTGTTTATAGATCGATTCGGATCATACGTGCCATGGCTGTTGGAAGTCATAGCTCAAGTCGATGTACGAAATTTCAGACAAAAAGGATGAAAATTAAGGCTTCTAAGAAGTCAAATCTGGGGGTTGGTTTATATGGGGACTATATCTCATTTATCTGCCGTTTCGGCCTATTTGGTCCAAATTTTAACCAAATCGGATGAACATTTCGGATTCTAGGGGTTCAGGAAATCAAATCCGGGGATCGGTTTATATGGGTGCTGTATCGAAATCTGAACTGATATGACCCAATTGCAATCTTTAACGACCTACATCAATAAGAGGTGTCTGTACAAAATTTACGCATTCGACCGCCATCGTAATTTCGACAGACGGATGGATGGACGGACATTGCTCTGAATGTCGATGGGATCTAGAATATATATACTTAATGGGATCGCAGATCAATATTTCGAGGTGTTACAAACGAAATGACTAGATTAGAATACCCCCCTCCTATGGTGGTGGGTATAAAAACCCACATCATCTGGCTACCCTATACAGCTGGTACAATGTAATAGCTCTCTTGTAATCTTCACTCATTCATATTCATTCTCTCACTCACTCACTCACTCTCTCTCCTTCTTCCATAAGCCATCACACATCGTTAGCCTACCCATTATGAGAGAAGGGGATTTGGGGCCTTTTTTTTTGTTTATGTTTTCTATTTCGCATACTCATTCATTTGCTTTGTTTACAACTGTTTATTTGGCACTGTTGGGCTCTTTCGCATAATTCCCAAACAAACTATGTAAGCAAGCACTCTTATGCCTAACTATGCACAATCACAACCCCCTCTTAGCACACATAGAGCAAGCTTTGGAGCCCCCTACCCCTCGATTGTGTATTTTGCCCACCGAATTTTATGATTACTGATAGCCAAATTACCAAAGCTTGCTTCATTATTTCATCCAAGCTTCGGTAGGGTTTACATGGGCTTGCTTTATGACATTGGCTTATGTGCCCATTTCATGGCCGCTGCCAAAGGATACTCAAGGCAAAGGATAATAAAAGTTTGTTTGTGACCTTTTCAAAAACTACTTAAACAAAAGTTTGTGGTCGCTCAATTTGGCATATTTTTGTGGCTGACGAAATATTGAAAGCATTAAAAGTTACGAAGAGGCATTAGAATAACCCTAATGTGGCGAATATTCATTGAATTTTCATTATTTATAAAGCTGTGTAAGGACTGCCTAAGGACTCGCTAGCTTCGTTCGCCTGTGTTCATGTCAACAAACAAGTTGGTGAGAGTTTGAATTTGTAAGGGTGACAATGGAAATGTGGAACGTAAATCAAGTGTGACTCTTCATTTGTTTTGTTTTGTGGCAACAGACACTTGTTGATAGATAGTTGGACGGATGTCGATACATATCTCATATTGTAAAGCATTCTTGGGGACTACAAATAGAAATTTGAAAAGTTTTTTTGGAGTAGTTTCTTTAAAAAGAACAAGTAAAAAGGCATTAGGTTCGGCCGGGCCGATCTTTGGATACCCACCATCTAGGGGTATATATGTAAACCCCATTTAGTCACAGTCTGGTGAAAATTGGATAGCTTAAGCACCCAAATTCGGCACGGACATTGAGTGGTCTAATATTGAGTTGCCCAAAAAGTAATTGCGGATTTTTCATATAGTCGGCGTTGACAAATTTTTCCACAGCTTGTGACTCTGTAATTGCATTCTTTCTTCTGTCAGTTATCAGCTGTTACTTTTAGCTTGCTTTAGAAAAAAAGTGTAAAAAAGTATATTTGATTAAAGTTCATTCTAAGTTTTATTAAAAATGCATTTACTTTCTTTTAAAAAATCCGCAATTACTTTTTGGGCAACCCAATATATATGTCACTATTCAATTTTATAGAACAATATATTGGTCTTTTTGGCAGATATATCCAATTATTAACCGATGTGAACCATATTAAGGTCGGATGTGGGGAGTTCGCTGTTTCAAATTTCAGCGAAATCGGGTAATAACTAAAGCTTCTTTGGGCTTCAGACCCCTTATTGGCAGATAGGTCTATATGGCAGCTATATCTATATATAGTCCGATCTGAACCATATTGAGGTCGGATGTTGGGAGGTCTCAACCTACTCACTGTTTCAAATTTCAGGGAAATCGGGTAATAAATAAAGCTTTTATTGGCTTTAGACACCTTATCGGCCGATCAGTCTATATGGCAGCTATATCTATATATAGTCCGATCGGAACCATATTGAGGTCGGATGTTGGGAGGTCTTAACCTACTCACTGTGTCAAATTTCAGGGAAATCGGGTAATAAATAAAGCTTTTATTGGCTTTAGACCCTTCATCGGCAGATCGGTCTATATGGCAGCTATATCTATATATAGTCCGATATGAACCATATTTAGGTCGGATGTTGGGTGGTTTTAAACTACTCACTGTTTCAAATTTCAGCGAAATTGGTTAAAAAATAAAGCTTTTATGGGCTTCAGAGACCTTATCGGCAGATCGGTCTATATGGCAGCTATATCTATATATAGTCCGATATGAACCATATTGAGGTCGGATGTTGGGAGGTCTCAACCTACTCACTGTTTCAAATTTCAGCGAAATCGGTTAAAAAATAAAGCTTTTATGGGCTTCAGACACCTTATCGGCAGATCGGTCAATATGGCAGCTATATCTATATATAGTCCGATATGAACCATATTTGAGTCGCGTGTCAGGAGGCTAAAAATAACACAGATTTTCAAATTTTAGCAAAATCGGTTAAAAAATTAAGCTTTTATGGGCTTTAGACCCTTCATCGGCAGATCGGTCTATATGGCAGCTATATCTATATATAGTCCGATATGAACCATATTGAGGTCGGATGTTGGGAGGTCTCAACCTACTCACTGTTTCAAATTTCAGCGAAATCGGTTAAAAAATAAAGCTTTTATGGGATTTAGACACCTTATCGGCAGATCGGTCTATATGGCAGCTATATCTATATATAGTCCGATATGAACCATATTTGAGTCGGGTGTCAGGAGGCTAAAAATAACACAGTTTTTCAAATTTTAGCAAAATCGGTTAAAAAATTAAGCTTTTATGGGCTTTAGACCCTTCATCGGCAGATCGGTCTATATGGCAGCTATATCTAAATATGGACCGATTTAATCCATATTAAGGTAAAATGTCGGAAGGCTTAAATAATCGACTGTTTTAAATTTCAGCAAAATCGGATGAAAAATAAAGATTGTGTGGGCATTAGACCCTTTATCGGAAAATCAGTCTATATAGCAGCTATATCCATATATAGTCCGATCTGTACCACATTTTGGTCAGTCGGATGGAGATTCAACGGATTCAATAAGAAGTAACGTGTTAAGAAGCGGTGGCGTTGGGGAACCTGAAGTCAACTCTGCAGTTAGGTTAGGTTTAAAAGAGGGTGCGAATATTAATCCGCCCCATCCCACTATGAACATTCACCTAAGCCTGTCATAGGCTTGTTGCGAGATCTAAATACAAAAAAAGTAACCTCGAAAAAGAAAATCTAGATTAGAAATTTCGTGACACTTACAAAATTCGAAATTGTTTTCCATGCCACGCTCCCCACCTAAGTGCTGGTATCTGTTAGACGCGAAACCCGGGCAATGACATAGGAAATGCTCCAACGTCTCATTTTCTTCCCCGCATGCCCTACACATGCTATCACTTGCCGCACCTATTTTGCATAAGTGAGAGCTATACTGACCTTCTTCTAACTTCCTTTCAGTAATAGCCTCGTCTTCTAACGACAGTTCTACCGACCGTTTCGCTGTTCCAGAGGGTTACATGAGAATTCCTCACCCACGCCCTTAACTCGGACTACGACCCGAGATGCTTCGGGCTAGCCAAGTTTATTGATGGCAGTACTCTGGTCATCACTGCTAAATCGTCTGCTTTTTCATTCCCAGTTACTCCACTATGGCTTGGCACCCAAAACGATGCCATCCTCAGAGAAGGCGTTAACCTCCGCATCATGGTCAGGCAATCTAAAACAGATCTCAGACCCTGGGTTCGCAATGTAGACCCCCAGGCTAACTCTGTCCTCTAGCTTTGATGCATCCGTGTAACATAATCTTCCAGATGGCAATGCCAAAGTTTCGTCAATCAAAGCCTTTGCTGCTGGCAGCAGTGCCTCGCAATACTCGACCGCATGCGTAGTCTCAGGTATGCGGTCAGTAATCTATTTCATTCCTTCCAGGTTTCCTATCGTCGCCTCGTTTACACCGCAATGGTATGAGCTGCTCCTATCCTCAACCCAGTCTCCCATCGCCATAAGTCTCATAGCCGCAGTGGCTGCCTCACACTTACTATGTATGTCTATGGGTCCGATACCCAGAAGAGTCTCCAGTGTCCAAGTGGGCGTAGTCCTCATTGTTCCACTTATGCCAAGACAACAAATTCTGTGAACCTATTGGATTATCCTTACGTTGCACTTTTTCTCCATCGCAGTCCACCAAACTACTGAAGCGTAAATAAGTATTGGTCAAATCACGCTATTGAGCCACTGGACTATCCTCCGATTCAAGCCCCATTTCCAGCCAACGGCTCGTCAACACAGTGTCCAACAACTGTGAGCCCTCTAAGTACACTCCTGAATGACAAACTTCCAATTCAGGTTCCTGTCCAAGATCACACCTAAGTATTTGACCTTGTCAGATATTGAAATCGTCGTATTGAGGAAACATGGTGCGTTAAATGGGTCCACGTTCGTTTTCCTCGTGAAGATGCAGTTTTCAGCCTTTTCTGGGTTAACATTGAGACCCCTGGTTCCAACCCTGCCATATGCAAGACCCTTTCGGCCCTTCTGCATAGCTCGTTCGGATCCTTACCCCTTAGAAGTATTATAACATCGTTTGCGTAGCAGATGGGTTCAAATCCTTCCTCAGTCAGTATCCGTAATAGGTCACCCAAATAGTGGTCACCCAAAGGAGTGGCTATAAAATGCCCCATTGTGGCGTGCCTTGTGCCACTTTCTGCCATGGGACACACAATTTATCCACCTTTTCCTTAGCATATGGTTTATCCAGTCTCTAAGAACCGGGTACACCCGGTACTATCTAACGATTGGATCAGTGTGTCCGTCCGCACATTGTTAAAAGCCCCCTCGATGTGAATGCATACCGCCAATGTGTACGTTTTGGCATCGAAGGATTCATCCATTTTATGCACAACCTCGTGCAGGGCAGTCTCCACCGAAATGCGTTTCCACCAAAAGTCTTAACATGTCCTCCGTTGTCTCTGCTCTCACATCCATGTCGTCCACTAAAATTTCAGTTATATCGAGAGATCAGTCTATATGACAGATATATCCCAATCTGGACCGATCTAGGTCAAATTGAAAAAGAATGTCGAAGGGCCTAACAAACCTCACTATCCTAAATTTCAGCAAAATCGGATTATAAATGTGGCTTTTATGCGCCTAAGACCCTAAATCGGCGGATTGGTTTTTATGGGGGCTGTATTAAGATATAGTCCGATATAGCCCATCTTCGAACTTAACCTGTTTAAGGACAAGAAAAATAATCTGTGCAATGTTTCCGCACAATATCTCTATTTTTAAAGACTGTAGCGTCATTTCAACAGACTGACGGAGAGTCGAACGGACTTGGCTAGATCGTCTTAGATTTGTACGCTGATCGAGAATATATATACTTTAAAGGGTCGGAAATGGATATTTCGATGTGTTGCAAACGGAATGACAGAATAAATATACTGGTGGTATATTTGTATATCCTTCGGTGGTGGATATACAAATATTCAAGTCTTTCAGGAATAGGCTCCAAATGGACTCCAAAGATCCAACAGCTGCGGTGTTGATATCGGACAGTAGCATGTTGTCCGCCCTTCCTATAGGTCTGGATACCTTGGCACCAATAGTGGAGAGTAATGCCTCAAGCTTCGGCGTTACTACAGAATAAGGCCGACTATCTGGTGCCCCATCTGGCAGACTATTTTCACAGCGTGCCTAGGACTTGCATATACTCCTAAAGTCTGGTTGGAGGCACGCCACAGGGGGCATTTTATCGCCACTCCTATGGATGACCACCGTACATGACCTATGAAGGATGCAAACTGGAGAGGGATTTGACCTGTCTACTACGAAGACGATGTTATAATACTTCTAAGGGGAAAAAATCCGAACCAGCTAGGTGTATGTCCATACCGACATTGGGCTGATTAATATTATGTGCACCCTTTTCCAACCTAACCCAACCAAATAAAGACACAACAACCAAATCTGTCTTTTATTATTTCCCCTCTCTAAAACTGAATTTTTTTTGAGCACTAAATTCAACCCAAATTCTCAAAAATGTACACCAACAAAATCAACAACATCAAAGACTTCATCGATGTGGTCCGTTTCGGACCACAATCAAATTATATGTTGAAGATCTGTGTAAAATGTCAGACAATTCGAATAAGAATTTCGACCTTAGGGGGCTCAAGAAGTAAAATAGAGAGATCGATTTATATGGGAGCTGTATCAGGCTATAGACCGATTCAGACCATAATAAACACGTGTGTTGATGGTCATGAGAGGATCCGTCGTACAAAATTTCACTCAAATCGGATAATAATTGCGACCAAGAACTCAAGATCCCAGATCGGTTTATATGGCAGCTATAGCAGGTTATGAACCGATTTGAACCTTATTTTGCACAGTTGTTGAAAGTCATAATAAAATACATAATGCAAAGTTTCAGCCAAATCGGATAGGAATTGCGCCCTCTAGAAGCTCAAGAAATCAAGTCCCCAGATCGGTTTATATGGCAGCTATAGGTTATGGACCGATTTCAACTGTACTTCGCACAATTGTTGGCTATCATAACAAAATACGTCGTGTAAAATTTCATACAAATCGGATAAGAATTGCGCCCTCTAGAAGCAGAAGAAGTCAAGATTCAGGATCGGTTTATATGACAGCTATATCAGGTTATGGACCGATTTAAACCAGACTTAACACAGTTGTTGTATGTCATAACAAAACACGTCGTGCAAAATTTCTTTCCAATCGAATAAGGATTGCGCCCTCTAGAGGCTCAAGAAGTCAAGACCCAATATCGGTTTATATGGCAGCTATATCAAAACATGGGCCGATATGGCTCATTTACACTAATAAGAAGTATTTGTGCAAAATTTCAAGCGGCTAGCTTTACTCCTTCGAAAGTTAGAGTGCTTTCGACACACTGGCGGACGGACGGACAGACGGACAGATAGACGGACGGACATGGCTAGATCGACATAAAATGTCACGACGATCAAGAACATATATACTTTATGAGGTCTCAGACAAATATTTCGAGGTGTTGCAAACAGAATAACCCCATCTTATGGTGAAGGGTATAAAAAATTAAAAAAAAATCAACAAGACGTTCAGAATTCTCTCAGAACTGTCGGAAAAAAATTCCTTCAGACAAACAGTCCAGAAATCCTTCCGAACTGTCGAAAGAAAAATTCAAAAAATCCCATACGAAAAAACCGTCATAAATGGTTCAGAATTCTTTTTGAACTATCGGAACAAAAATTGTTTGCGACAAACAGTGCAGAACTCATTCAGAATTCCTTCCGAACGATCGAAAGAAAAATTCAAAAACAACCGATATGAAAAGACGGTCAGAAATTGTTCAAAATTCTTTCAGAACAGTCGGAACAAAAATTCCTTCAGACAAACAGACCAGAACTCGTTCAGAAATCTTTTTGAACTGTCGGAAGAAAAATTCAAAAAACCCCCATACGAAAAGATGGTCAGAAATCGTTCAGAATTCTTTCAGAACAGTCGGATCCTAAATTCCAAAAAATCCCATACGAAAAGACGGTCAGAAATGGTTCATAATTATTTCAGAACTAACGGAACAAAAATTCCTTCCGTGCAGAACTCATTTAGAATTCCTTTTAAACTGCCGGAGGAAAATTTCAAAAAATCCCATACAAAAAGACGGTCAGAAATCGTTCAGAATTCTTTCAGAACTATCGGAACAAAAATTCCTTCAGACAAATAGTGCAGAAATCGTTTAGAATTCCTTCCGAACTGTCGGAAGAAAAATTCAAAAAAACTCCAGTCAAAAAGAAGGTCAGTAATCGGTTAGTATTCTTTCGGAACTGTCGGGCCAAAAATTCCTTCAGACAAACAGTCCAGAAATCCTTCCGAACTGTCGGAACAAAACTTCAAAAAACCCCATACAAAAAGACGGCCAGAAATCGTTCAGAACTCTTTCAGAACAGTCGGAACGAAAATTCCTTCAGACAAACAGTTCAGAACTCATTCAGAATTCCTTCCGAACTGTCGGAACAAAACTTCAAAAAACCCCATACAAAAAGACGGCCAGAAATCGTTCAGAACAGTCGGAACAAAAATTTCTTCAGACAAACTGTTCAGAACTCATTCAGAATTCCTTCCGAACTGTCGAAAAAAAAATTCAAAAAATCCCATGCGAAAAGACGGTCAGAAATCGTTCAGAATTCTTTCAGAACTATCGGAACAAAAATTCCTTCAGACAAATAGTGCAGAAATCGTTTAGAATTCCTTCTGAACTGTCGGAAGAAAAATTCAAAAAAAGCCCCAGTCAAAAAGAAGGTCAGTAATCGTATTAGTATTCTTTCGGAACTGTCGGGCCAAAAATTCTTTAGAATTCCGAACTGTCAAAAGAAAAATCAAAAAAAAACACATACGAAAACCCGTTCAGAATTCTTTCAGAACTGTCGAACAGGATGTGGAACGAATTCGGTAAGACTTTGTCGGATGACTTCAGAATTTGTTCAGACTTGTCTGACATCAGACATTTGGATTGTTGGGTTAACATGTTTTACAGCTTTTTCATAGTAGACCATCCAAATTTGTTGAATTTGCTGATTGTGAAACATTTTGTAAACAAGTGTGGCGTCAATGGTGTGTTAAGATTTTCACTCCTATTTCAACTTTCCTAGAATTAAGCTATTATTATGCGTTTAGATTTCGTTGTTCTACTTTATAATAAAAGCTGTTCTAAGATATAAATGCGATTTGAATAAGTTTTAGCTTAGGGGCCTATTGTAAGCGCTTTATTGGCTTATTTACCTTTGATTCGATAGTAAATTAGCTCTCCAAGCAAACGTCTGGCTATCCTAAGCAATTCAGTCATTAAATTCAAAATTGAAATAAGACAAACAAAGTTCCATGCCCAACATCTGCTTAATTCTTTTGATATTTCTCATTGAGCGCATCAAAGACTTGTGAAATTAATTTAATCTTTCACTGTTCAAAGAGCGTTTTGTGTCTGTCGCCTACCGCTGCCTGCTACTCCTCTTTGTCGTCGTCGCCTTGACATTTATAACACTTCAAATAATAATCATAATAATATTCCCCATCCTTGCAAGCATTGATTCTGTAAATGTCATTTTATGAAATATCTTGGCCACCAACATTCATCCGTTGGGGTCGTAAAAACGTAATTTAGTAGTGGCATTACAATTCCCTCGATGAGTATGAGTTGGTCCGGTGTCAAAGAACTGAAAATTGCGCCAAGGATGGTTCACATGTTCTGCGAGAAATTTTGGTGTATTCAATGACAATGTAAAGAGGAATAAGGATAAAATAAAAGACAGTTATGGAATAGTTTAATGAGGGGTTATTTGTGATACCCCACACCTAAGATTAAGCGGTTGATGAGGTTTGGCAAGCTTGGCATTTGTTCAAATATTGAAGAAAGCTTCCACAAGTTACAGAAAAGGCTGAACCAATTGCCTTGAAATTTTCACAGATTGGGTAAGTTGGTCTGGAAGTAAACAAAGGCTATATAATTTGTTGATATCGGGAGGGGGGGCGGACCCTCCCCCTTACCCCGAAAGTACTACCCAAAAATAAAAGTACACCGATCGGGACAATATGGGAGTCAAATCAAAGGTATTCAAGAGTAGAAAACGAATTTCATGATAAAAGTTGGGTCCACATACTTGGGGGCCCGCCCCAGCCCCAAAACCCCTTAAAATAGTTTTATTTGACAATCAAGACAATATGGGACTCAAATGAAAGGTATTCAAGAGTAGAAAACGAATTTCATGATAAAAGTTGGGTCCACATACTTGGGGGCCCGCCCCAGCCCCAAAACCCCTTAAAATAGTTTTATTTGACAATCAAGACAATATGGGACTCAAATGAAAGGTATTCGGCAGTAGAAAACGAATTTCATAACAAAAGTTGGGTCCAAGTACCTGGGGGGCCGCCCTGTCCCAAAACCCCTTAAATTAGTTTTATTCGACAATCAAGACAATATGGGACTCAAATGAAAGGTATTCGAGAGTAGATTACAAATATGGTCAGGAAGAAGGAATAGGGCTTTATAATTTACTGATAACGGAAGGGGGCGGTCCCTCCACCGTTACCCCAAAAACACCACTCAAAATCAAAAGTGGACCGATCGTGGCAATATAGGTATCAAATGAAAACTATGCTGGAGTAGATAACGAATCTGGCATACGAATTCGTGCCGAAGTATAGGGGGTCACCCCACCCCCACAAAAACGCCCAAAATGGGCACACCAGCCAATCACGGAAATATGGGACTCGGTTTGTTTGTTCCGTATAGGCTGAAAAACGGCAGAACAGATTTTCTCGAAACTTTCGCATAATGTGCAGGTTGGTCTGCAAGGAAACATAGGCTTTAAAATGTTTCGGTATCGTGAGGGGGACATACCCTCCCCCTTATGCCAAAAACACAACCCAAAATCAAAAGTGGACCGATCAGGACAATACAGGTATCAATAGTTTGGTGGACTGCTATGGAGAAAAAGTGCAACATAAAGACCATACAACAGGTTCAGAGAACATGACGTCTTGGCTTAGGCGGAGCGATGAGGAACACGCCCACTAGGGCACTGCAGACTATTCTAGATATCCGACCCATTGACATACAGATTAAGTGTGAGGCAGGCACTGCGGCTATGAGACTTAAGGCGATGGAAGAATGCATTGAGGATGGGAGCAGCTCATAGCATTGCGGTATAATCGAGGCGACGATAGCGAACCTGGAAGGTAGTATAGAGGTTTTCGATCGGATACCAAAGATGAACCTTGAAGTCGAGTGCGAGGCACTGCTGCCATCGGCACAGTCTCGGATTGACGAAACCCTAGTATTGCCATCTGGAAGATCATGTTACACGGATGGATCAAAGCTAGAGGACAGAGTGTGCCTGGGGGTTTAAATTCAGAACCCAGGGACTGAGATCTGTTTTAGACTGCCTGTCCATAATACGGTCCTGCAGGCGGAGATGCGGGCGATCACGGAATGCATGAAGTGGTGTGGTGCTAACACGAGAACGTCGAGTGTGAACATTTTGGCCGACAATAAAATTGCCATAAGGACAATAACAACCAGGACGGTAAGGTCACGAAAAGTCTTGCAGTGTAAGAAGGGGATTAACGCCTTCTCTGAGGATGGCAAAATCCGCATCGTTTGGGTGCCGGGCCATAACGGAGTAAGGGTAAATGAAAGGGCAGACAATCTGGCGGTGAAGGTGAGAGGGCTGCAGTCAATAAACTTGGTTAACTCGACGCAGACCGAGTTAAGGGAGTGGACGACAAATGCGCATGCAACATTGTGGAACAGCGAAACGGTCGGTAGGACGGCAAAATTCCTATGGGGGCATCCAGATCGTGAGAAGACGAAGCTATTGAAAGGAATACAAGAAGGAAGTCAGTATAGCTATTGGTATCACAATGGGACACATAGGACTACGAGCTCATTTATGTAAAATCGGTACGGCAAGTGATAGCATGTGTAGGGCATGCGGGAAAGATGATGAGACGTTGCAGTATTTCCTTTGTCATTGCCCGGCTTTCGCGTCCAACAGATACCGGTACTTAGGTGGAGACACAATATCAGACATGAACCAACTTAGGGGAGTGGTATTGAAAACAATTAAGGATTTTGCAAGTAGCACAGAATTTCTAACTTTAAATTTTCCCTTTAGAGGTTACTTTATAGTTTTAAGAGTGCACAACAAACCGATTACTGGCTTAGGTGTATGTCAATAGTGGTATGGGGCGGATTAATATCTGCACCCTCTTTTCAACCTAACCTAACCTAAATATAGGGGGTCACGCCACACCTCAAAGATGCCATTAGACCCATTATGATTATTTGATACATGGCTAGACCGTTTTTCTTAAAATGTTCATAGATTGTGTTCGTTTGTCTGGAAGGAAACATAGATATGGGTTGGAGGCGGACCCTCCCCCTTACCCCAAAAACGCCACCCATATCCGAAAGTGGTCCGATGGGCACAATATGGGTATCAAATGAAAGGTATTGGAGATCAGAAAACGAATATGGTATTAAAATTTAGGTCCAAGTACCCAGCGGGACCCCCCAACCCCAAAACTTCTCTAAGCAGTTACATTCGAAGATCATGTCAATATGGGACTCAAATGAAAAGTATTTGACAGCAGATTACATATATGGCATAAAAACTTAGGTCCGAGTAATGGCTGGTCGCCCCACCCCCAAGTACCCCCAAATGGACATATTAGCCGACCATATCTATATGGGACTCAAATGCAAGGTATTTGGAAGTAGATTACGAATATGACATTAAAATTTGTGTTCAAGTCTAGGTGGCGCTTTTCCTCTTAAAGATACATCAAATGGGTCCCATTATGACAATATGGGGCCTCAAATGAAAGGTATTTGAGAGTAAAAAAAGAATTTGATATCCAATTTTGGAGTCAAGTGTTTTGGGGTACGCCCTAAGGCATCCCCTAAACTGAACTTCATTTCCGTTGGGTATAAAGAACGAATTTCATATCTATTTTCAGCGCAAAGTGCCGGTGGTCGCCCCAACCCCAAAACACCCTCCAACCGGTTCATATTTACCGGCCATGGCAATATGGCGCTCAAATTAAAGGGATTTAAAAGTGCTGCACGAATTTGATATCCATATTTGAGTCGAAATGTCTGAGGTGCCATCCCTCCCCTAATGAGAACATTACCCTAAGGAAGATCATTACCACCAGGAATCGAGAAGGGGCAAATTCTCACACATCAATGAGTGCTTTCAGATTCAAGTTTTAACTCAATGACCTTTTTTTACAACCGAGTCCGAACGCCGTCCCGCAATGCGACACTTCTTTGGGGAAAATTTTTTAAATGACCATGCATGACATTGAACCTCGCAAATGTCGCCAACATTAAGAGGGGATTAACACCGCTTTGTCACTTGTTCTCGCAAGGATTCGAACGCGTTCAGCGTCATAGGCAACAATGGCATGAATTTGATATCCGCATTCAGGCCGAAGTGTCCCCACCCTAAAAAGATATTAGAGAGTTAAAGAAGGCGCTGCGTAGCGGGCCCGGTTCTGGTAGGAATCTTATTTGATTCAGGTCCGGAGAACTCTTATACAAGTCACAGTTTCAGCGAAATCGGGCCACTTTTTATGGGATTAAGACCCTGAACCATATGCTGTTCGGATGCCAACAGAATTAATTCAAGTCTCTTTCTCAAATTCCAGCGAAATCGGGTAATAAAAGCAGCTTTAGACCCTTAATCGACAAATCAGTCTATATTGCAGCTATATCTGAATAAAGACCGATCTAAACTCTATATGAGTTGGATATTACTGGGCTTTAATCAACTCGCTATTTCAAATTTTATCGAAATCGAATAATAATTGCGACTTTAATGGGTTTAAACCCCTAAATCGGCAGATCGGTCTATATGACAGCTATATATATAGTCCGATCTGAACCATAATTAAGGTGGATGTCGGGAGGCTTTAATCAACTCACTATTTAAAATTTCAGCCAAATCTGATAATCTATGCGAATTAAATGGGCTTAAGGCCCTTAATCGGTATATCGGTCTATATGGTAGCTGTACGTAAATATGGTCCGATATGGGCCATATTCGGCTTCGAATATCGAAGCCCCTTGTACAACTTCCTGTTTCAAATTTCAGAAAAATAGGACAAAAAATGCGACTTTTAAAGGCTTAAAACCTCAAATTGCCAGATTATAGACCGATCGTGGTCCGATTTGGCCGATTTAAGCAAAATTTGTATCTCACCATATTATACCCAAAAACATGAAATTAGTATAAAATTTTGGGGTCAAATAACTTTGGGGGGACGCCCCATCCCAAAACCCCTCGAACGGACATGTTTAGCGATTGGGACAATATGGGTATCAAATGAAAGGTATTTCCAATTAAAGTAGAAATCGGCCATAAAAATATATTCCTTGAAGTAGGTGGGGCCTCCCTAGCCTTATCAACTCAGTTTATATTTGAATTATTTTTGTCTTAACTAGTCATATCAGGATATCGGTACTTAGGGGGGCCTATGTCACCTTATTGACCGATTCGGATAAAGCTTGGCATGGTTGTTGAAAGTCATAACACATATTTCAAAGCTTTCACTTGGCATACCACATTTTTAAAGATCCGCGGGGGGATGCCCCATCCCAAAACCCCCACGAACGGACATGTTTAGCGATTGGGACAATATGGGTATCAAATAAAAGGTATTTCAAAGTAGAGTACAAATCAGACATAAAAATTTATTCCTTGGTGTGGGTGGGGCCTCCCTAGCCTTATTATCTCAGTTTATATTAAAATTTTTTTTTTTGTCTCAACAAGTCATATCAGGATATCGGTACTTAGGGTGGCCTATATCACCATATTGACCGATTCGGATAAAGCTTGGCATGAATGTTGAAAGTCATGACACATATTTCAAAGCTTTCATTTGGCATACCACATCATTTTTAAATATCCGCGGGTTCTCCTGTGTCTATCCCAATTTGAGGGTAAAAAGTTTACTGCCAAAGATCTTTTATTGCTGTTCTATTCTATTCTGATCGGCCTTCATATATTATTTTTAATCTCATTTTTTTGAGTAAGATAGAGGGAGGGAGATTGCCCTTTGACACATCCTTTAATTTGAGTACAATACATTCATCAGCCGTCCTACATGACAGTTTGGTCTTATTTTTATTGGAAGGAAAGGATCGGACCTACTCATGCTAAAACCCAAAAGACAATATATTTAAGTCCTTTATTGTTGCGATCTATATGCCCTGCTGAACTGCAGGACGACAGGATGTGACCAAGATACTTGAATCCTGATATCAACATTAGATTCGAACTCTACTGACATAGGCCTTACATGATGGTCTAATAGGTCCACACGGAACGGTTGGGGTTTTTGGGCGGCCCCATTCGAAATTACACCCAATTTTTAATATTCGATAATCATATAGAGTACGAATATCGACTAACTTTCATTGTATGGTCCCGGTCGGTCCACTCTTGATTTTGGGCGGTAATTTTTATGCGGTTTCTGGTTTGGGACTGCGCCCTAGTTACTTGGATTTCTGACATCATAGTCGTATTCTACTCCCAAATACCTTGCATAAGAGTCCCATATTTCCCGATCGGTCCAGTTAGATTTTTGAAGGTTTTGGGCTTGGGCGGCTCCCTAGATACTTGGATACAATTTTTAATATCATTCTCATCCTCTACACTCGAATACCTTTCATAAGAGTCCCATATTGTCCCGATCGATCCAATTTTTGTTTTGGGCGGTACTCTTGAGGGACGCCCTAAGTATTTGGATCCAATTCTTGACACCATATTCGTATTCTACTCCCGAAAGCTTTTCATTTGAGTACCATATTTTCCCGATCGGTCCACTTTGATATTTGGCGGTACTTTTTGGGGTGGTTTTGGACTAGGGACGGCTGCCTTGAAACTTGGACCCAATCTTAAATATCCTATTCATATTCTACTCCCAAATACCTTTCATTTAAGTCTCATATTTTCAAGTCCACTTTTGATTTTGGGCGCTACTTGATGAACGGTTTGGGCCTGTGGCGCCCCCCTAGGTACTTGGGCACAATTTTTAATGTCATATTCGTACTAAACTCGGAAATACCTTTCATTTGAGTCTCATATTAATCGGTAAACATGTCTTGCTGGGGGGTTTTGGGGTGAGGAGGCCCCTCAGACACCAAGGAATAAATTTGTATGTCATATATGTACTTTACTTTTAAATACCTTTCATTTGATACCAATATTGCCCAAAGCTATAAATGTGCCCTATTGGGTGATGTTTTGGGGGTGGGGGACCAACCCGACACAAAGTCTAGCAATTTTATGCCAAGTATGTACTCTACTCTTACATACCTTTCATTTGATACCCATATTGTCCCAATCGGTACACATGTCCGTTCGGCTGGGTGGGGGATGGGGCGTCCCCCCAGGAAATTTTACCCCAAAATTTTATAGCAATTTCGTGTTTTTGAGGTATCATTCGCTTAAATCGGTGCACCCATCTCCGAGACCTGACGTTTTTGAAAATAGTGGTAAGGGCGAGGATCCGCCCCGCACTTCGAATATCAAAAAATGGAGTTCCCTTTTTTCACCGGGGGCTCTACCATCTGTGTTAATTTCATGACAATCGGTTCAGCCGTTTTTGAGTCTATACGGAACAAACAAACAAACAAAGGGCAACAATTTAATTTTTATACCCACCACCGAAAGATGGGGGTATATTCATTTTGTCATTCCGTTTGCAGCACATCGAAATATCCATTTCCGACCCTATCGAAAAAATCGTCGTAAAAATGTATGATGATCTAGCCATGTCCGTCCGTATGTCCGTCCGTTTGACCGTTTGTCCGTCTGTCTGTTAAAATCACGGTACAATCTTTAAAAATACAAATATTGAGGTGAAACTTTGCACAGATTCTTTTTTTGTCCATAAGCAGGTTAAGTTCGATGATGAGCTATATCGGATTATATCTTCATATAGACCGATTCGCCGATTTAAGGTCTAAGGCCCATTAAATACACATTTATTATCCGATTTTGCTGAAATTTGGAACAGTAAGTAGTGCTACGCCCTTCGACATCCTTCTTCAATTTGGCCCAGATCGGTCCAGATTTGGATATAGCTGCCATATAGACCAATCTTTGGATTTAAGGTTTTTGGGCCCATAAAAGGCGCAATTATTGTCCGATGTCCCCGAAATTTGGGACAGTGAGTTGTGTTAGGGCCTTCGCCATCCTTCTTAAATCTGGCTCAGATAGGTCCAGATATGAATATAGCGGCCATATAGATCAATCTTTGGATTTAAGGTTTTTGGGCCCATAAAAAACGAATTTGTTGTCTGATCTCGCCGAAATTTAGGATAGTAAGTTGTGCTAGGCCCTTCGACACCTTCTTCAATTTGGCCCAGATCTGTTCAGATTTGGATATAGCTGCCATATAGACCGATCTCTCGATTTAATGTCTTGGACCCATAAAAAATGCATTTGTTGTCTGATCTCGCCGAAATTTGAGACAGTTAGTTGTGTTAGGGCCTTCGCCATCCTTCTTAAGTATGGCTCAGATAGGTCCAGATTGGAATATAGCTGCCATATAGACCGATCTCTCGATTTAAGGTCTTGGGCCCATAAAAAACGCATTTATTGTCCGATGTCGCCGAAATTTGGGACAGCAAGTTGTGTTAGCGCCTTCGCCATCCTTCTTAAATCTGGCTCAGTTAGGTCCAGATTGGAAAACAGCTGCTATATAGACCGATTTCTCGATTTAAGGTCTTGGGCCCATAAAAAACGCATTTGTTGTCTGATCTCGCCGAAATTTGGAACAGTAAGTTGTGATAGGCCCTTTGACATCCCTTTTCAATATGGCCCAGGTCAGTCTAGATTTGGATATAGCTGCCATATAGACCGATCTCTCGATTTAAAGTGTTTGCCCCCTGAAACGCGCATTTCTAATTCGATGTCGCCGAAATTTGACACAGTGACTTATGTTAGGCTTTTCGACATCCGTGTCGTATATGGTTCGGATCGGTCTAAATTTGTATATAGCTACCAAAAAGACCAATATTTTGTCCCACGAAATTGAACAATGACTTGTACTTATGAGACCACTCAATGTCCGTGCCGAATTTGGTCCAAATCGGATTATATTTCAATATATCTGCTATGTGGACATAAGTTGTGTATTTTTCACCGGATTATGACGAAAGCCGGTTTACACATATATCCGAGGTGGTGGGTATCCAAAGTTCGGCCCGGCCGAACTTAACGCCGAACTTAAGTTAAACAAGTTAAAGCGTGCTAAGTTTGGCCGGGCCGAATCTTATATACCCTCCACCGTGGAGCGCATTTGTTGAGTTCTTTTCCCGGCATCTCTTCTTAGGCAAAGAAATGATATAAGAAAAGATTTGCTCTGCTGTTAGAACGATATCAAGATATGATCCGGTTTAGACCACAATTAAATTATATGTTGGAGACCTGCGTAAAATGTCAGCCAATTCGAATAAGAATTGCGCCCTTTGGGGGCTCAAGAAGTAAAATAGAGAGATCGATTTATATGGGAGCTGTATCGGGCTATAGACCGATTCAGACCATAATAAACACGTATGTTGATGGTCATGAGAGGATCCGTCGTACAAAATTTCAGACAAATCGGATAATAATTGCGACCTCTAGAGGCTCAAGAAGTCAAGATCCCAGATCGGTTTATATGGCAGCTATATCAGGTTATGAACCGATTTGAATCATACTTGGCACAGTTGTTGGATATCATAACAAAACACGTCGTGCCAAATTTCATTCTAATCGGATAAGAATTGCGCACTCTAGAGGCTCAAGAAGTCAAGACCCTAGATCAGTTTATATGACAGCTATACCAGGTTATGGACCGATTTGAACCATTCTCAGTACAGTTGTTAGAAGTGATACTAAAACACTATGTGCAAAATTTCAGTCAAAATGGGCAAGAATTGCGCCCTCCAGAGGCTCAAGAAGTCAAGACCCAAGATCGGTTTATATGGCAGCTGTATCAAAACATGGACCGATTTGGCCCATTTACAATACCAACCGACCTACACTAATAAAAAATATATGCACAAAATTTCAAGCGGCTAGCTTTACTCCTTCGAAAGTTTGCGTGTTTTCGACAGACAGACGGACGGACATGGGTAGATCGACTTAAAAAGATATGACGATCAAGAATATATATATTTTATGGGGTCTCAGACGCATATTTCGAGCAGTTACAATCAGAATAACGAAATAGGTATAACCCCATCCCAAGGTGAAGGGTATAAAAATAAAACGAGATGTGACTGAAAATTATACTTAAGTGCCCATTCTGTGGTAGGTATCCGAATCTGAACACATTACAGATAAGTGCGAAAATCGCTTTGCTGCCACAAGATGTGTGCAGAACTTGTTTTGCCAGCTAAGTCAAGACTACTGCACCACACAAATGTTGTCAACATCTTGAGGAGATAGCCACCACACCAAATTTTTCCAATATTCTCGCCAGGATTTGAACCCACCCGTTATCATCATTGCTGGACTTGCTTACCTCTCTACCAAACAGGACCAAAACAGGACTTATATATCGACCATTGCAATATGGGGCTCAAAGAAGAGGTATAAGAGCGTTAAAGAAAGCACTGCGGAGTGTTCTCGGTTCGGCGAGACGAAAAACTTAATCAATTTATCTGAAACTCTGTAAAATTATTTCTCTAATGACTTCTAGAGGACATAAACGAGTCTTTCGATAATCAGATATGGCTTCCATATAAGGTGATATTGCAAATTGGCTTCCAAAGCATCGTCATAATTAAAGTTTCAGCAAGTTTACCTTGTTTTACAATTTATGCCATGTGAACCCAACCAATACCCTACTATCGCCTGCGTGTTTTGTCTCTGACGATAAGAAAGTCATCACTGTTGTCGCACATTAAATTAGTCAGTTGTATGAACACTATACATGAGACTATCCTCCTGTGTCCTTTGAGTTGAATGGAGGGGGCATTGTTGTACGCAATTTCTTTCATCTCTTGATAAAGTTCAGAGGACGCTGACTATTGGTATCCTTTGGAGAACAATAGCCATAGATTAAAGGAGCTTCTGCTTTTGCTACTGCTACTGCTCCTACTACAACTACAGCTACTGCCTTAATGTTCATCCGTTTGGTTATGACTTGAGCGCAGCTAGTTGTGTTATGACGTTGTATATACATATTTGTATGTAAGTTTATGTGTGTGTGTGTGTGTGTGTATGTTTGTATGCTTTCATTACATTAATGATTTCTATGAAAAGTTTTATTTCTGCTATTATTCAAAGGCGATATAGCTTATATACAGGGTGGCTGATGAAAGCCGCTACCAAAAAAAAATGTAATAACTTTTTTTCTATTTAATAATAATAATTTAATAATTAATTTAATTAATTAATTAATTAATTTAATTAATAATAATTTAATAATTAATTTAATAATTTAATTTAACATGAATAAAAGAAAAATGTATTCCATACACCGAAAAAAAAATGTAGCAATTTTCATCATTGTAGCAATATTCATCAGCCACCCTGTATATCTCGATTGGCTGCAGCAAGAAATTGGCTATGGCACGGCTACAGCGAAATAAACTTGTAATAAAATAGGGCAAGTTTACGAATACAATATGAATAAAATCTCTAGTTAAAGTTTTCTTTGCTTTATATGAAGGGGATTTATTAAACTGTCTTAGGGGAATTCGCCATTTGCGTTTCCATAGCTCTACGCCGCTCTATTGTGGCAAGAATTATTTAAGTCATAATACAAAACCTTTATGCAGATTTCAGAGTTATTGAATAGAGACAAGTAAAAACGCATAAAGTTCGGCCGGGCCGAACTTTGGACACCCACCACCTCGGATATACATATTTAACTCATTAAGTCAAGTCTGGTAAAAAAAAAAAAAACAACATTTATGATGCTTTAGCAGCTATTTCGAAATATGATCCGAACTGGACCAAACCCAGGGTCTGACACAATCCACTGTCCTAGACCATTAAACGGTAGATTGGTCTAGATTGACATATGAAACGACCTGGACCATATAGGGCACGAATGTCGAAGAACCTAACGCAGCTTATTGTGTCAAATTTCGGCTAGATCTGTTAACAAATGCGCCTTATGTGGCTCAAGACCGTAAATCGAGGGATCCGTCATCTATATCCAAATATAGCCCGATCATACTCCGTACGAACATCAAGTACCCATTGTGCAAAATCCTTCAATAAAAGCGCCTTTTATGGGCCCTAGACCTTAAATCAGAAGATCCGCGTATATGACAGCTATATCGATAGTACGGTCCATATAATTTGAACGTGACTGCGCCTCAAATGGCCCATCCGCTTAGTTCAATTTTGTCAAACTCTTTCCAACATAACGGCGGGTATCTCACGAATAAATGCTTCAATGTTGTCTTCCTATGCGTCAAGTGAAAACACACAAAAAGTAGCCTAAAGGCGTTAAATCGCACCATCTAGGCGGTGGCCAATTGACCGCTCCCGAACGTGAAATAAAATGTTCACGGAACTGGCCTCTCAATGAGTCCTTTGTTACGAGTGCTGTGTGGCACCGTCTTGTTGAAACCACATGCCATGCACGTCAAGCTGTTGCTTTCTGGGCAAGCAAAAGAAAAGTTGGACATCATCTCACGGTTGCGCTCACTTTTCACAACAATGTTAAGAAGTAGTAGAAGTACGGTCCAATAAAGCCACCAGCCCATGAACCACACCAAACTGTGACTTTTTATACCCACCACCATAGGATGGGTGGTCATCTAGTCAAATGTTGACCATGACTGCGCCTCAAATGGTTCATCCGCTTAGTCCAATTCTGGTATATTCTTTCCAAAATTTCGGCCGGTATCTCACGAATAAATGCTTCAATGTTGTCATCCTATGTGTCAATTGAAAACCGACAAAAAATAGTTTAAAAGCATTAAACCGTACGATCTAGGCGACACAATATACCGGTCCCGAACGTGAAATAAATTGTTCGCCGAACTCGCCTCTCAATGAGTCCTTTGTTAAGAGTGCTGTGTGGCACCGTATTGTTGAAAACACATGCCATGCACGTCAAGCTGTTGCTCTCTGCTCTCTGGACAATTATGTTAAGATTCGCATCATCTTTGAAGAAGTACGGTCCAATGATGCCACCAGCCCATGAACCGCACCAAACTGTGACTTTTTATACCCACCACCTTAGGATGGGGGTATACTAATCTAGTCATGCCGTTTGTAATATCTATATCTAAACCTGAACCGATATGGCCCATTTGTAGTCCCCATCGACCCACATTAGTAGTAGGTATCTGTGCAAAATTTCAAGCGCCCTTGCAAAGTGCCATGCATTGGTGGTCAGCGTCGACACATGCCTGACAGTGCGTTGAAGATTTCATAGCGTCCCTCGTCGAATCAAACCAGTCTATCCGAGGAGACTCCCCAGATAAACATCTGCAAATTCTCCGAGATTGGAATAAAATCGTATGGGTTCATAATCTGATATAGCTCCCATGAGAATCGATCTCGGATTTTAACTCCTCGAGCCACAAGGGGGTTCAATTATTATACCCACTACCATAGGATGGGGGTACACTAATCTAATGATTTCGTTTGTAACACCTCGATATATTCGTCTAAGATCCCCTACAATATATAAATTCTTGATCCTCTCGACGTCCTAAGTCGATCTAGCCTCCGTCCCTCAGACCATCGACAGACGTACGAAATCACGATAGCGGTCGAACGAGTAAAGCTAGCCGCTTGAAATTTTGCACAGATACTTTTTATTGATGTGGGTCTTTGGGGATTGAAAATGGGCCATATCGGTTCAGATTTGAATATAGCTCTCATATAAACCGATCTCTCTCTCATATAAATCGAGAAGTCCAAAGTGGCTGAAAATGTGCACATTGTGTTCTGTTATGACTTCCAACAACTGTACCAAGTATGGTTCATATCGGCCTATAACCTGATATAGCTCCCATATAAACGGATCTCACGATTTGACTTCTTGAGCCCTTACAAGCCGCGATTTTTATCCGATTTGGCTGAAAACGTGTTTAGTTCGGCCGGACCGAATCTCATGTAGCCTCCAGCATGAATTGCATTTGTCAAGTTCTTTGTTAATAAATGCGCCCTCTAGCGGCTAAGAATTCAAGATCCGGAACCGGCTTATATGGCAGCTATATCAGGTTATGGACCGATTTGAACCATACTAAGGACAGTTGTGGGAAGTCATAACATGGGTTCGAATCCTGGCAAGACCATTAGAAAAAATTTTCAGCGGTGGTATTCCCCTCCTAATGCTGGCAACATTTTATGAGGTACTATGCCATGTAAAACTTCTCTCCAAAGAGGTGTCGCACTGCGGCATTCCGTTCGGACTCAGCTATAAAAAGGAGGCCCCTTATCATTAAGATTAAACTTGAAACGGACTGCACTCATTGATATGTGAGAAGTTTGCCCCTGTTCCTCTGTGGAATGTTCATGGGCAATATTTGCCCTTGAATCCTATGGTGGAGGGTATAAAAAGATAATCCGAATGGGGGATCTCGGAACTTTCGAAGGGTTTTTCCTGTTTTTTAAGAAAACAAGTTCAAGCGTGCTAAGTTCGAATCTGGGGAATCCACCACCATGGATTCTGCTAAAAATTAAAAAAAAAATTGCAGTTCAAGACCATAATTTTATTCTACAAACCAAACTTCTGTCAAACCAGCACAAATTTAAGCTTCTAAGAACCGAACAGGGATCATCGGTTTACATGAGAGCTATATCAGATTATAGACCGATTTGAACCGTACTTGGCACAGTTGCTGACAGTCATAACAAAAGGCGACAATTTCTTCAGGTGCCATCGGAGGCGGTCGTTCTCCAAGGACTACATTCACCTGGAAGCTATTTACCATATTCGCTACCGTGTCTGCATGAATGTTGTCTAGACCCGCTTGATTTAGACCGATTTAAACCGTATTTGGCACAGTAGTTTGAAGTCGTAGCAGAGCACCGCATGCCAAATTTCAGCAAAATCGGACAAAAATTGCGGCTTGTAAGGACTCAAGAAGTCAAATCGGGAGATTCGGTTTATATGGGAGCTATATCAGATTATAAACCGATTTGGACCGTAATTGATACAGTTGTTGAAAGTCATAACAGAACACTACACGCAAAATTGCAGTCAAATCGGACAAAAATTGCGACCTTCAGGGGCTCAAGAAATGAAATCTGGAGATCGGTTTATATGGGAGCTATATCTAAATCGGAACCGAAATGACCCATTTGCTATCTCCAACGACCTACATCAGTATTAAGTATCAGTTCAAAATTTCAAGCAGCTACCTTTACGCGTTTGATCGCTATCGTGGTTTCGACAGACGGACGGACGGACATGGCTAGATCGACTCAGATCAAGGATCAAGAATATATATATTATGTAGTCTAAGACGAATATTTGGAGGTGTTGCAAACGGAATGACTAGATTAGTATACCCGCAGATCCTACGGTGGTGGGTATAATAATAGACGGCGTAGTAGTTGGATGTCAAAACAAAAGACTTCGTGCACAATTTAGGTTGAAGGTGTCAAAATGAAGCCGTAACTAAGCTCATATGTTGGAAGTCATGACAAAACACCTCATACAAAATTTCAGCCAAATCGGATAAAAACTGCGCCCTCTAGAGGCTCAAGAAATCGAGATCCAAAATAGGTTTGTATGGGAGTTATGTTCAAACATGGAACGATATGGCCCTTTTACATTCCCAACTCTAATAGGAAGTCTTGAAGCAAAATTTTAAGTATATAGCTTTGCTCCTTCGAAAGTTAACGTGCTTTCGAGCGACAGACAGTCGGATTTTCCATGTGTCACAAACGGAATGGCAAGGTAAGTATACCCACATCCTATGGTGGAGGGTAAAAAATTAAAATGCTGCGCTTTGTTTGTATGTTACCTATAAACTCAAAAACTGCTCAACGAATTTTCATGAAGTTTGCACAAAGGGAAGAGTTTGATGCCCCAGTGGATATAGGCTACCTCAATTTTTGATGTCCGAAGGGGGAGCGGACCCTCCCCCTCTCCCCAGTTTTCAAAAAACGCCACATTTCAGAGATTTAAGCGAAATTTGGTTTGCACGTTTAAGATAACCAGAAAAAAAAACAAATTTTTATAAAGCTATAGGGTCAAATAATCTGGGGGAACGCCCTATCCCAAAACCCACCCAAACGGACATGTTTAAGGATTGAGACAATATGGGTATCAAATGAAAGGTATTTAAGAGTAGAATACGAGCTTGATATAACAATTGGACCACAAATGTCGGGGGCCCGCCCCACTTCAAAAAACCATCCAATAATGGCATGTTTACCGATTGGAGCTGTATGGATATCAAATGAAAGGCAATTGGAAGTAGAATACGAAACTTTTCTAAAAAATTCTGGTCAAGTTCTAGGGGGGCCTCTTCATCCCAAAAATCAACCCTAAACGGACATGTGGGCCGATCAAGAATAATATGGAATTCAATTGGTACTTGAGAGTAGAACACGAAACTTGTATAAAACTTTGGGGTCCATTCTCAGGCCGGTCGCTCCAAAAGGACATGTACACCGAACGGGACAATGTGGGACTCACAAGAAAGGTATTTGAGAGTCCCACCACAAAAAGGCCACCGTAGCGCAGAGGTTTGCATGTCCGCCTATGACGCTGAACGCCTGGGTTCGAATCCTGGCGAGACCATCAGAAAAATTTTTCAGCGGTGGTTTTCCCCTCCTAATGCTGGCAAAATTTTTGAGGTACTATGCCATGTAAAACTTCTCTCCAAAGAGGTGTCGCACTGCGCCACGCCGTTTAGACTCGGCTATAAAAAGGAGGCCCCTTATCAATGAGCTTAAACTTGAATCGGACTGCACCCACTGATATGTGAGAAGTTTGCCCATGTTCCTTAGTGGAATGTTCATTGGCAAAATTTGCAATTTTTACCACAAAATTATGCCCCAAAGGGACATGTATATTGAACGGGACAATATGGAATTCTAATCAAAGAAATTCGAAATTTAAATACCAATTAGAAAATATTTTCACATTTGGACCATGTCGAAAGGGGCCCGCGAAGCACACCCGGCCATCTAGTTTATATTTTAAAGTAAGAAGATACTAGTTTCCGAGCACTGTGCTTGTCTAAGAATATCTGGACGCAACCTATTCCCAGATGTTTGCAGCCAAAATCGTCATCATCATCATCGTCTTTACTTTAAGACCAAAAGCAACTTTCGTAGTAATTCTGAACATGAAACGTAAACATAAACAAAAATTTACTTAACTTACCACAACAGACGGGCCATTGAGAGTGGCGCTAAATTGAACAAAAAACGATTTTGCGCACTCCCAAGTAGGCAAAGGAAAATGAGTTGTAAATCCCAGTATTTTTTTAACATTCAAATGCTCTCTCGGCAAATTCTCTCTCGCTTCTGTTGTTCTTCTACTATGATTCCCATGAGAGTGCGAAACATTACAAAGGCCAGACAATACTTAGCCTAACACAATGTTTGTTTTACTTAAAAGTTTTTTTGGTGTGCCTATTTTTTTGCATAACCAGGGTGAAAAGCCTTGCTGGCCTGCATAACAAAAAGAAAAAATAGCACATTACAACAACAACCACAATGTTCAAAAAATTACAAAGTAAATGGTTAAGCAAATAAATTCATTGGTAATTGTAAGCAAACAAATTGTGACTCCAGCAATGACAGTTGGTTTTTCTTATCGTAATCACCCAAACACCCATTCACCCACCCACCTACCTATGCTAACCCATCACAAGCATTACGAAACCATTGTTTGGTAACAACTACAGCAACAATGACTACAGCATAGACGATGACGAACATGTGATTCTTGGTGATTATCTCTGCTTTGTAGGTCTCTGTGTCATTCAGTGATGCTTGGTGATGACGAAGACAACAACAACGATGATGATGATGATATTCGCTCTATGCTGCCTGTTGTCATCCCCTTTGCTGGAGTGTGATGATGGGCATGGGGCATATCAGTTTGTTTGTTGTTCGTTGTTAAATTTTTGGTAGTGCCATATCTCACAGTATTTGAACTGATTCATGACAATGCTCGTATCTATGCTTATGTGTGTGTGTGTGTGTGTCTGATAGGCTGCCTTTATTTTGGTATGCTTCTGCAATAGTGTTGCCATGCCTTCGATTTTTATACCCACCACCGAAGGATGGGGGTATATTTATTTTGGCATTCCGTTTGCAATACATCGAAATATCCATTCCCGACCCTATAAAGAATATATATTCTTGGTCAGCGTAAAAATCTAAGACGATCTAGACATGTCCGTCCGTTTGTCCGACTGTCTGTTGAAATCGCGCTGCAGTATTCAAAAATAGTGATATTGAGCTGAAACTTTGCACAGATTTTTTTTTTGTCCATAAGCAGGTTAAGTTCGAAGATGGGCTATATCCAACTATATCTTGTTATAGCCCCCATATAGACCGATCCGCCGATTTAGGGATCGGTCTATATAAAAACCACATTTATCATCCGATTTTTCTGAAATTTAGGACAATGAGTTGTGTTAGGCTCTTCGACATCCTTAGTCAATTTGGTCCAGATCGGTCCAGATTTGAATATAGCTGCCATATAGGCCAATCCTCCGATTTAGGGTCTTAGGCCCATGAAAGCCTCATTTATTATCCGATTTTGCTGAAATTTGGGACAGTGAGTTGTGCTAGGCCCTTCGATATCCTTCGTTAATTTGGCCCGGATCGGTTCAGATTTGGTTATAGCTGCCATATAGACCGATCCGCCGATTTAGGGTCTTAGGCCCATAAAAGCCACATTTATTATTCGATTTTGCTGAAATTTAGGAAAATGACTTGTGTTAGGCCCTTCGACATCCTTAGTCAAATTGGCCCGGATCGGTTCAGATTTGGTTATAGCTGCCATATAGACCGATCCGCCGATTTAGGGTCTTAGGCCCATAAAAGCCACATTTATTATTCGATTTTGCTGAAATTTAGGAAAATGACTTGTGTTAGGCCCTTCGACATCCTTAGTCAAATTGGCCCAGATCGGTCCAGATTTGAATATAGCTGCCATATAGACCGATGTTCCGGTTTGGGGTCTTAGGCCCATAAAAGCCACATTTATTATCCGATTTTGCTGAAATTTGGGACAGTGAGTTGTGCTAGGTCCTTCGATATCCTTCGTTAATTTGGCCTGGATCGGTCCAGATTTAGATATATCTGCCATATACAGCGATCCTCCGATTAAGGGTCTTAGGCCCATAAAAGCCACATTTATTTTCCGATTTTGCTGAAATTTGGGACAGTGAGTTGTGTTAGGCCCTTCGACATCCTTTGCTAATTTTGCCCGGATCAGTCCAGATTTGGTTATACCTACCATATAGACCGATCCTCCGATTTAGGGTCTTAGACCCACAAAAGCCACATTTATTATCCTATTTTGCTGAAATTTGGGACAGTGAATTGTGTTAGGCCCTTCGACATCCTTCGTCAATTTAGCTCAGATCGGTTCAGATTTGGATATAGCTGCCATATAGACCGATCCTCCGATTTAGGGTCTTAGACCTACAAAAGCCACATTTATTTTCCTATTTTGCTGAAATTTAGGACAGTGAATTGTCTTAGGTTCTTCAATTTGGCCCTGATTGCATCAGATTTGGATATAGCTGCCATATAGACCGATCCCTCGATTTAAGGTTTTTGGCCCATAAAGGCGCATTTTTTGTCCGATATTGCCGAAATTTGGGACAGAGAGTGAAGTTAAGCCCCTCCACTTATTTCTGCAATTTGGTCTAGATCGATCAAGATTGGCATATAGCTGTAATATAGACCGATATCTCGATTTAAAGTCTTGGCCCCAAAAAAGGCGCATTTATAAACCGATTTAACTGAAATTTGGTATATTCATTTAGTCATTCCGTCTGCAAGACATCGAAATATCAATTTCCGACCCTAAAAGGAATATATATTTCGGATCGTCGTAAAATTCTAAGACGATTTAGCTATGTCCGAGTGTCCGTCCGTCTATCCGTCTGTCCGTCCGTCTGTTGTAATCACTCTAGAGCCTTTAAAAAATTGAAATATTGAGCTAAAATTTGGCACAGATATGTCTTTTTGATGAACGCTGGTAAAGTTTTTCAACGGTCCAAATCGGACCATATTTGGATATAGCTGCTATATATACCGATTTTCCGATAAAGAGTCAAATACCCATAAATGCTTTATTTTTTAACCGATTTCGCTGAAATTCGAAACATTAAGTAGCTTTACGCCTGCAAACATGGGACCCAAATATGGTCCATATCGGACTAAATTTATATGTAGCTGCCATATATACCGATCTACCGATAAAGGGTCTGAAGCCCACAAAAGCTTTATTTATTACCCGATTTCGCTGAAATTTTAAACAGGCCTCCCGACATCTGACGTAAATATGGATCAAATCGGACTATATTTAAATATAGCTGCCATATAGACTGAACCTCTCGCTCTAGATCTACGGTGAATACCGATCCACAATATGATGATTTGGATGTTCTCTGCGATAACAGCTCAAAAGGTATTGCTAAGACAGCATAGGATCTTCGTCTCCCAGCGCGAAGTCATAACTACAATCCCGTCTTACCCCTTGCCTATGATCCAACATCACCATTCGTACCAAATTATATGCTTAAAGCTTTAGCAGTTTCGGCTGGGCGACGGTTAGTAAGTCAATCAGTCTGTCATACGCCTTTTTTTATCAGCATTGAGATAAACAAAAGCTACTATTTGGGAAAACCAAGCCTATATTTGTGGTAAAGTCTTTCATGAATTTATCATAACCGTTGTCTAATCTGTAATTTTACCATCGACAAACTCTCTTTGGTTACAGCAAAAGAAGTTTAGTTGTGGAAAATTTCGTTTTTGTGCAGCGCACCCTGTGTTGGATGCCATATATTCCAATCGACAAACTATCTTTGCTTACAACAAAAGAAGTTTAGTTGTAGAAAATTTCGTTTTTGTGCAGCGCATCCTGTTGTGGCGGCCATAAAAATATATCCCCTTATGGCAACACTGTTCACGATTATGTTGCAGAGCCAATTCGAGGATAAGCAAACATTACTGCACAAACGAAGTGTATATGAGTATACTACAACACACACACACACACACACACAAATATGTTGGATAACAATCAAAGGACAATGGGACCCAACACCGACATTAATGTAGCCCACTCACAACAACCATGAGCATTACCACTACCATGACAGCGCTCGGCTATGACCTTGAAACAGGCTGATGCCATTTTACCAAAACGAGCACACAAACCAAATTTGATATAACAGCAACAATGGCAATATTGATGTTACCGAAAGAGTTCAAATTCAACTGTGGCTTTGCCACACACAATACAAAAGCGAAAAATTGTCGCTGAGGGGGATGATTGGAGTAGAAGATGGGTCGAATGAAGCCTTATGGCTACAAAGGACATCGTATTCTTCGCGTCTCCCGAGCAGCCATATACAAAGCGCAATGACCAGACAACACACCAGCTGACTTTAGTGCTGGAAGAAGAATGACAGATGGATGAATGGATGCATGGATGAGTTCCCTATACCATGGAAACCTCAAAGATTTTAATTTGGATTTTTATCAGATGGGTGCCAGATAAAGAAAGAAGAAGAAGAAGCATAAATATAATAACAGTAATGTGATTGAGCTCTCCAAAAACGACAGAGAGAGAGTGGGACCCAGAGACTGGGTATGGGGGCCATAAGACGTCTATTTGTCATATTGAATTAAATCTTTAATACGACGAGTAATTCATAAACGAATTTGATTTCAGATAAGTACAATGACTGTATCGTCGTCGTCGTCGTCGCCCTTGCCTTCATCAGTGAGAAAAGCCTATGTTGTCTAACAGCAGCAGTTGCGCCATCGAGGATGATGCTGTGGATGAGTTCATTTAATTGAATTTTGATATGAAAATTTGTGGTGAAAATATTTTGATGTGGGCCTTAATGACAAGCTGCTACCGGCAACTTGGAAGGATAATCAAGAAGCAGAAAAAGCACACTAAAACCAGTCACTAAATAGAAATAATGAAATTAAGCTAATTTTCAAATTCCTCATAGAAAGGCGTTTGGAAAAGCAATTTTTAAGGAACAAATAAGCGCAAGTTTAAGTTGGGCAGAGCCAACTTTTTGATACCCTACACTAGATTGGATATGCCTTAGCCCAAGTCGTAGAAATTCAAAATTCGATCCGCACATGTTGTTCGAGTCACAGAGGAAATTGGGGTGCAACATTTTGAGAAGTTTGGTTTATAAATGCATTCGCTAAGAGAAGACTGACCTAAGCCATTCACGACGACTGGGTAGAAAATACCCAAGATTAGAATTATCTTAGAAGAATTCAGTCTCGTGTTAGACATGAGGTATTCTAATGAAATTTAGATTGGCCTAAAGTGGACGAATGCAACATTTAACCAGTAAGGAAGGAAAATATATCAGCAACGTGCTCTATTCTCATATATCTATATATCATTTATTCGAACCCCATATTGCCATTGGCCTCAAAATTGGATATCAAATTTGTTTTCTAATCTCATTTAAACTCCTTATTGCAAAAGTCAGCAAATATGTCCGGTTTGGGGTATTGGTCCTAAAAACTATAAATATTTAGTTCCACTCTCTTTAAGACCCAAATTGTCTTGGTGAGAAAATATGTCCTAATGGGGGTTGTTTGGTGGTGGGACGTCCCCTAGACAATTGGTCCCTAATGTTGATATCAGATACGTGGTCTACGACCAAGCACCTTTAATTTGAGCCCCATATTTCCACATGACCTGCTTGGGGTGTTTTGGGGGATGGGCGGCCACTCAGTGAGTTGGCCTTCAAAATATATATCGGATTCGTGTTCTACTCTAAAAACCCCTCTTATTTAAGCCTCATATTGCAATAGTCAGCAAATACTTCCTATTTGGGTGGTGTAATAGGGGTGGTGTGACCCCGTAGACTTTTTTCCCGAATATTGATATCAGATTCATGCTTTACTCCCCAAGACCTTTCATTTGAGCCCCATATTGCTATGGTCATAAATTTGTCCCCTTGGGAGATGTTTTGGGGGAGAGGCGGCCCCCCAAACATATGGTCTCATATTTGGATATCAGATTCTAATTCTACACTTAAATACCTTTAATTTAAGCCCCATATTCCTATGGTCAGTAAATAAGTCCTGTTTGGGCGGTGTTTTGGGGAAGGGGTGGACCGCCAGAAACTTGGTCCACATTTGGATATTAGATTCGTATTCTACTCGCAACTACCTTTCATTTGAGTCCCATATTGCCATGGTCGGTCAATATGTCCGATTTAGGGGTGTTCCCCCTAACACTTGGTGCGACATTTGGATATCAGAAACGTTTTCTTACCTTAAATACCTTTCATTTAAGTCCCATATTGTCGTGATTGGTCTAAATATATGATTGGTAGGTTTTAAGGTGGGGCAGCCCCCTAGGTACCCTGTCCGAAATTTGGATACCAAATTTTTATTTTTACGGTACTATATGAGTGAACACAAAATTTCGCTTAAATCCCACCACCCATTTCCGAAATCTGGCGTTTCTGAAAATTAGGGGGAGGGGGAGGGTCCGCCCCCCCTTCAGATATCAAAAAATGTAGTACCCTATTTTAACCACGGGATTATTGGGATTGTAAATGGGCCAAATCGGTCCATGTTTTGATATAGCTGCCATATAAACCGACCTTGGGTCTTGACGTCTTGAGCCTCTAGAGGTCGCAATTCTTGTCCGATTTGACTGAAATTTTGCACATAGTGTTTTGATATCACTTCCAACAACTGTACTATGTATGGTTGAAATCGGTCCATAACCTGGTACAGCTGCCATTTAAAGCGATCTTGGGTCTTGACTTCTTGAGGTTTTAGAAGGACATCCAGCGAACTGCTCAAATACAACCAGCATGCCTATATCAAGGGAAGGTCGGTGGAGACTGCCCTGCACGAGGTTGTGAATAAAATAGAAGAATCCTTTGATACCACAACGTACACCCTGGCGGTATGCATTGACATCGTGGGGGCTTTTAACAATGTGCGGACCGACACACTGATCCAATCGTTGGACCAGTACCGGGTGGACCCGGTCCTTAGAGATTGAATAAACCATATGCTAAGGAAGAGGTGGATAAATGGTGTGTCACATGGCATGAATATAAGGGAGAAAGTGGCACAAGGCACTCCAAAGGGGGGCATTTTATCGCCACTCCTATGGGTGACCACCGTAAATGGCCTATTACGGATGCTGACTGAGGAGGGATTTGAACCCGGCTACGTAGACAATGTTATAATACTTCTAACGGGTAAGCATCCGAACGAGCTATGCAGAAGGACCAAAAAGTCTTGCATTGGCATATGACTGGACTAGACCCAGTGGTCTCAATGTTAACCCACAGAAGACAGAGATTCAAGAGGAAAACGAAGGTAGGCCAATTTAACGCACCACGTTTCCTCAATAAGACGATTTCGATATCTGACAAGGTCAAATACTTAGGGCTGATCTTGGACAGCAAACTGAATTGGAAGTGTCACATTCAGGAGCGTACTGAGAAGGCTCACAGATGTTGGGCACTATGTAGACGGGCCGTAGGCTCGAAATGGGGCCTGAATCCGAGGATAGTCCACTGGCTCTACAGGAGCCTGATTAGACCAATGCTTACTTACGCCTCAGTAGTTTGATGGACTGCTATGGAGAAAAAGTGCACCATAGTCAGAGAACATGTTGTCTTGGCATAGGCGTAGCTATGAGGACCACGCCCACTAGGGCACTGGAGACTTTCCTAGATATCCGACCCATTGACATACAGATTAAGTGTGAGGCAGTCACAGCCACTATGAGACTTTGGTCGTTGGGAGAATGGGTTGAGGATGGGAGCAGCTCATACCATCGCGGTATAATCGAGGCGACGATAGGAAACCTGGAAGGCAGGGAAGGGGTTTCCGATCGGATACCAGAGATGAACCTTGCAGTCGAGTGCGAGGCACTGCTGCCATCGGCACAGTCTTGGATTGAAGAAACCCTAGCGTTGCCATATGGAATATAATGTTACACGAATGGATCAAAGCTAGAGGACAGAGTGGGCCTGGGGGTCTATATTGAGAACCCAGGGACTGATATCTGTTTTAGACTGCCTGACCATAATACGGTCCTGCAGGCGGAGATCCTGGCGATCACGGAATGTGTGAAGTGGTGTGGTGCTAACGCAAGGACGTCGAGTGTGAACATCTTTACGGACAGTAAAATTGCCATAAGGGCAATAACTACCAGGACGGTAAGGTCACAAACAGTCTTACAGTGTAAGAAGGAGATTAACCCCTTCTCTGAAGATGGGAAAATCCGCATCGTTTGGGTGCCGGCCCATAACGGAGTAAGGGGAAATGAAAGGGCAGACAATTTGGCGGTGAAGGCCAGAGAACTGCCGATAAACTTGGTTAACCCGAAGCCTTTCGGGTCGATGCAGTCCGAGTTAAGGGAGTGGGCGCCAAATGCGCTTGCAACATTGTGGAACAGCGAAACGGTCGATAGGACGGCGAAAATCCTATGGGGGGATCCAGATCGTGAGAAGACAAGGCTAATACTGAAAGGAAGCAAGAAGGAGGTCAGTATAGCTATTGGTATCATAACGGGACACATAGGACTACGAGCTCACATATGTAAAATCGGTGTGGCAAGTGATAGCATGTGTAGGAAGATGGGGGGAAGATGATGAGACATTGTAGGATTTTCTTTGTCATTGCCTGGCTTTTGCGTCTAACAGATACCGGCACTTAGGTGGAGACGCTATACCAGAAATGAACCAACTTAGGGGAGTGGTATTGAAAACAATGAAGGATTTTGTGAGTAGCACGAAATTCCTTATTAAAAAATTTTCTTTTTAGAGGTTATTTTATAGTTTTAAGAGCGCACAACAAGCCGATTACGGGCTTAGGTGTATGTCCATAGTGGCATGGGGCGGATTAAAAAAATTAAAGCTTCTACGAACCGACCAAGAATGACCGGTTTACATGAGAGCTATATCAGGTTAGGGACTGAACCGGACCGTATTTGGCACAGCTGTTGGAAGTCGTAACAGAACACTGCTTGTAAGGACTCAAGAAGTCAACTCGGGAAATCGGAGCTATATCAGGATATAGACAGATTTAAACAGTACTTGGCACATTAGTTGAATGTCATAACAAAATTCTACATGCTTAGTTTCAGCCAAATCGGTCAAAAATTGCGGCTCGTGAGGGAAAATTGGGTTATATATTAAAACTATATCCAAATCTGAATTTATTTGCAATCCCCAACGACCTACACCAATATTAGGTATTTATGCGTTAATCTCCTTCTTACACTCCAAGACTTTGCGTGAACTTACCATCCTGGTTTTTATTGCCCTTATGGGCAATTTATTGTCCGTGAACCCAGACCCTGGGGTTTCAATGTAGACCCCCTGGCCCGTTCTGTCTCCTAGCTTTGATCCATCCGTGTAACATGATCTTCCAGATGGCAATACGAGTGTTCCTTCAGTCCAAGACTGCGCCGCTGGCAGCAGTGCCTCGCACTCGACCTCAAGGTTCATCTCAGGTATCCGATCGGAAACCCCTTCCCTTCCTTCCAGGTTTCCTATCGTCGCCTTGATTATACCGCGATACCATTCTCCCATCGGCAATGCGAGTGTTCCTTCAGTCCAAGACTGCCCCGCCGGCAGCAGTGCCTCGCACTCGACCTCAAGTTTCGTCTCAGGTATCCCATCGGAAACCTCTCCCCTTTCTTCCTTCCTTTCCTTTCTTCCCTTCCTAGCGACTCCACTTAGTAGAGAAGTTTCAACATGGCAGGATAACTCTCAAATGTTGCCAGCATTAGCAAGGGCATAACCAACGCTGACAATTTTTCTGATGTTTCCGCCGGAAATTGAACCCAGGCGTTCGGCATCATAGGCGGACATACTAATCTCTGCGCCATGGTGGCCTCCAAAGACGCTTTGACTTGCTCACATCATACTTTTTGTACATATTCTCACCACATTAGCGATTCGAGCAAACGCATAGTGGGAAAGAATCGAAAAAGTAAAAGCGTGCTAAGTTCGGCCGGGCTTAATCTTGGGAATCCACCACCATGGATTCTGCTAAACTATGGGAGCTATATCTAGTTATAGACCGAATTGGACCGTACTTGCGCAGTTGTTGAGATTCATAATAGAAAAATATAGGCAAAATATCACCCAAATGGAAAAAAAAATCGCGTCTTGTAAGGGCTCAAGAAGTCAAATCGGGAAATCGGTTTATATCAGTTTATTCACAGATTTAAACCGTACTCGGCACAGTTGTTGGAAGTCAAAATAGATCTCTATGCGCAAAAATTTCAGTAAAATCGGACAAATATTGCGGCTTGTAAGGGCTCAAGAAGTCAAATCGGGAGATCGATTTATATGGGAGCTATAACAGGTTATAGACCGATTTGGACTGTACTTGACCCGTTGTTGAGAGGCAAAACAGAATACTTTGTGCAAAATTTCAGCCAAATCGAATGAAAGTTGAGGCTTCCAAGGGCTCAAGAAGTCAAATCGGAAGATCGGCTTATATGGGAGCTTTATCAGCTTCTTGACCGATTTGGACTGTACTTGACCCGTTGTTGAGAGTCAAAACAGAATACTTTGTGCAAAATTTCAGCCAAATCGAATGAAAGTTGAGGCTTCCAAGGGCTCAAGAAGTCAAATCGGAAGATCGGCTTATATGGGAGCTATATCCAAATCTGAACCGAGATGGCCCATTTACATTCTCCAATGACCAAATCGTAAGATCGGCTTATATGGGAGCTATATCAGGTTCTGGACCTTTTTAGACCGTACTTGGCATAGTTGTTGGAAGCCATAACAGAACATCATATGCAAACTTTCAGTCAAATCGGACAAAAATTGTGGCTTCCATGGGCTCAAGAAGTTAAATCAGGAAATCGGTTTATATGGGAGCTATATCCAAATCTGAACCGAGATGGCCCATTTACAATCTCCAATGACCTACATCTATACAAAGTATCTGTGCAAAATTGCAAGCGGCTAGTTCTACGCGTTCGACCGCTATCGAGATTTCGACAGACGAACGAAGGGTCAGACATGACTAGTTCGAATAATAAATTTCGAGACGATCAAGAATGGGGTCGTTGACCAATATTTCGAGGTGTTACAAACGGAATGACTAGATTAGTACACCCCCATCCTATGGTGGTGGGTATAAAAAAAAATTGTTTAGACTTTATTATATTGGGTTGCCCAAAAAATAATTGCGGATTTTCAATATAGTCGGCGTTGACAAATTTTTTCACAGCTTGTGACTCTGTAATTGCATTCTTTCTTCTGTCAGTTATCAGCTGTTACTTTTAGCTTGCTTTAGAAAAAAAAAATGTAAAAAAAAAGTATATTTGATTAAAGTTCATTCTAAGTGTTATTAAAAATGCATTCACTTTCTTTTAAAAAAATCCGCAATTACTTTTTGGGCAACCCAATATATAGGCATATTTAATTGCTGTTCTCTCAGCCTCTCTTCTTCTCGCTTCTCATACCAATTTGAACAACTTTTGTTATGGCCATACAAAATTTCTCATTGCCATAATCATATTTCAATTGAGTATGGTTTGCTCGAATTGCCCATATCTTTCATATTTATACCCTTTAACCGAAACGATAATACAAAGGACAGCCCTTTCCAGACACTAGCTGGACCATCATAAATCAATCTCAATCAGTAATGCAGCATAAGGTCAAGATATTAAAAGTTTAACCTTTTTGGTCATAAGTGTGACATATGGCCATGTTATTAATACGAAACTCTCAAGGGCAATTTTCCATCTTCCATTTTCCGTTCAGCATTGGACATTGGACATTGTTGGACTAAGCACAGGGTCCAACAATGTACAACGTTCATATGGCAATTTTCCTTGGGAAAATAAATGCTTTTGCCTTGCACAAAGAGCATCGACAACGACGACGACGACGACGACGTAGGAAGTACAAAATATCACAATTGCCTCAGACCAACCTGACGACTACAACATTGTCCTTGATTTACCTTGAAAATGGAATTTTTGCAAAACAAAAAAAAAAAAAATTCAAAACATTGTCCAAAGCTAAGTGATGGGTTTCAACCTTGGTGTGTCGTAATGCAACATGAGTATCCTTTATTATCCTTTGCTCATATGTTAGGTATGGTCGGTCGGTTGATTGTTTCTTATACATAACTCTATTGTGTGTGTATGTGTGTGTGTTTTTTTTTGGTCTCTGAAAGCAAATACGGTTATGTGTAAGCATGTATCCATATCTTGTGTCATGTAAGTCCGCATTGAGGCATTTAAAGGCATTTAAAAGATTTCGTCTTAAATACACCTCTGCTATTAAATTGCACCATTTTTGTGGAGAGGTTTTCAGAACAAATGCAATGCCATCCATCCAGAGACGATTAATGGGTTGAACAAAAGTAATGAGGCCGGTATTGGAACCATGGAAAATGCCCAGAAAGACTGCATCGACAGAATGAGCTATTGCGAGGACAGTCGCGGGAGCCCATATACATGAAATGATGTTCCATCATTAACTGGAATGTTGGATTAATAAAATATAGCCAATTCTTTGAAAAATCGCTCATAACTAATTTTTTAAGAGCCACCTCAAAGTAGGAGAAGCAAGTGAAAGCGTGGAAAGTTCGGCCGGCCGAATCTTATATACCCTCAACCATAAATGGCATTAAGTTCTTTGTCCGATATCTAGTTCATTGCCTGATATCTCTTTATAGGCAAACCAAAAGATAATGGATAAGAATTACTTTGCTATTGGAGCTATACCACGTAATGAGCCGAATGGGGCCATACTTGGTTTGCCTGTTGAAAACCAAAGTAGAAGTCATTGTGCAAAATTTCAGCCAAATCGCATATAATGGCTTAAGAAGTAAAATTGGGAGATCTGGTTATAGGAGAGCTATATCAGGTTATGGACCGATTCAAACCATATTTGGCAAGTATGTTGAAGGTCATCTATTTCTTCTGTTATATAAAAATCAAATTGTTGCGCTTTGATTGTTTGTTTGTTAACTTGTTTGTGTGTGTTCCTTATAGACTCAAAAACGGCTAAACCGATTTTCATGAAATATTCACAGATGGTCGAGTTTGAGCCCCCGGTGAAAGGATAACATAATTTTTTGATATCCGAAGGGGGGTGCGGACCCTCCCCCTTACCCCAATTTTCAATAACGCCAGATCTCGGAGATGGGTGCACCGATTTTTGGTACCCCAAAATTACGTCATTGGTATAAAACTTAGGGGTCAAATAACCTGGGAGGACGCCTGATTGGGACAATTGGAAAGGTATTTAAGAGTAGTGTATCATGGGGGTCATCCACCCCCAAAAACACCACCCAACTGGACACTTTTACCGCTTCGGGTAAAAGTGTCCAGTTGTCACATGAAAGGTATATAAGAGTAGAGTGCAAATCTGACATAACAAGTTATTCCTTGTGTCTGAGTCACAAAATGGGTATCAAATGAAAGATCTTTGGGATTTGACTACGAATGTGGTATACACATTTGGGACAGAGTCTGAATACCCAAGCTAGATAATATGTGAATTAAAAGAAAGGTCTATGTCAGTAGAGTTCGAATCTAATGTTGATATAAGTCCTGCCATTCAGCAGGACATGTAGATCGCGCTAATAAAGGACGCAAATAAATTGTTTTTTGGATCGGGAGGACCGACCCACTCTTTTCAATAAAAACAGCACCAAACACTGTCACGTAGAACGACCGAAATGGGCCCGCTCCGCGGCGCCCTCTTTAAGTCTCAAACATCTTTTTGGGGTTGGGACACTTCGCCCTAAATGTGTATGTCAAATTCGTGCCATTGTAGCCTATGTCCGCCTATAACGCTGAATGCCTGCGTTCAAATCCTGGCAATAATATAGGGCAAAATTTAAAGCGCTGGTGATACCCTCTTAATGCTGGCGACATTTTCCATGCATGGTCAAGTAAAAAATTCTTCTCTTTAAGGTGTCGCACCGCGGCACAACATTCGGGCTCGCCTATTAAAAAAAAGTCCCTTATCATTGAGTTTAAACTTGAATCGAAAAGCTGTGTGAGAAATGTGACCCTTCTTGGTTCCTGGGTGAATTTTTACTCTACATCTACATTATCGTATTGGTAAATATTTCTGGTTTAGATAGACAATTGGCCCTTAATATAAATATACGCTTCGTGCTCTACCTATAAATACGTTTTATATGAGCCCCATAATGACATGATCGGTAAATAAATACTGTTTGAGGGCGCGGTGGACCCAAGAGACTTTGTCCCTAAAATGAGTATCAATTTCCCAAAAATCAATCAATTTAAACATCAAATAGCTTTTTTGTAAGAGGGAGATGTCTTCGGGTAAGGCAGTTCCCTAAACACATCGCTCTTCAATTTGATATCAAATTCGTTTTTTTCTCTCAAGCCCCTTCGTTTTGAGCTCTATATTGGTCTATACCCATTTGGAGGATTTTGGACGGAACCCAAAGCACCCGACCCCAACAGTAGAAACCATGTTTTTTTTTTGACTGTGAGAGTGCAAAAAAATTTCGAAAGAATCGCATTTCCATCTCCGAGACCTGGTGTTTTTGAAAATTAGGGTAATGAGAAGTGCCTTTTAGGGGAGTAACCCAAAGCACCCGACCCCAACAGTAGAAACCATGTTTTGTTTTGACTGTGAGAGTGCAAAAAAATTTCGAAAGAATCGCATTTCCAATCTCCGAGACCTGGTGGTTTTGAAAATTAGGGTAATGAGAAGTGCCTTTTAGGGGAGGGATGGCACTCAGTTATTTCGTCTCAAATATGGATATCAAATTCGTGCTGCACTCCCAAATCCATTTAATGTGAGGCCCATATTGCCATGGTCGGTAAATATGAATTGGTTTGAGGGTGTTTTGGGGATGGGGCGGCCAACGCACTTTGTCCTGAAAGTAGATATCAAATTCGTTCTTTACTCCCAAATACCGTTGATTTAAGCTCCATATTGCCATAATCGAAAATGAAGTTCAGTTTGGAAGGCGCTTTAGGGCGTACCCCCAAACACTTGGCTCCAATATCAAGATATCAAATTCGTTTTCTACTCTCAAATACATTTCATTTGAGTCCCATATTGTCATAATGGGACCCACTTGATGTATCTTTAAGAGGAAAAGCGCCACCTAGACTTGAACACAAATTTTAATGTCATATTCGTAATCTACTCCCAAATACCTTTCATTTGAGTCCCATATAGATATGGTCGGCTAATATGCCCATTTGGGGGTACTTGGGGGTGGGGCGACCTCCCATTACTCGGACCTAAGTTTTTATGCCATATATGTAATCTGCTGTCAAATACTTTTCATTTGAGGCCCATATTGACATGAACGTCGAATATATCTGTTTAGAGGAATTTTTGGGTACTTGGACCCAAATTTTAATACGATATTCGTTTTCCTTTCATTTGATACCCATATTGTGCCATCGGTCCAAAAAACGCCAGGGTAAGGGAGAGGGACCGCCCACCTGATATCTAAAAATTATATAGCCGGTGTTTCCTTCCAGACAAACTCACAAAATCTGTGAAAATTTTAAGAAAATCGGTTCAGCCGTTTTTGATTCTAAGAAAAAAAAAGTCCCATATAGTCATGATGGGTCATCATATGCCCATTTAAGGTGTTTTGGGGGGTAGGGTGACCGCCTATACTTCGATCTGATTTTGTATGCCAGATTCGTAATCTACTCCCAAGGGGCGCCTCGATGGATCCTAAGAACCAAATTATATTACCATATTCGTACCTTTCATTTGATACCCACATTGTCCCGATCGGTCCACTTTTGATTTTTGGTGGTGTTTTTGGGTAACGGGGGAGGGTCCGCCCACTTCCCAAATAAACAAATTATAAAGCCTATTTCTCCTTCCTGACCACATTCACAATCTACTCCCAAGTACCTTTCATTTGGGTCCCATATTGTCATGATCGTCCAAAAAACCTATTTTAGGGGGTTTTGGTGTTGGAGCGGCCCCCCAGTAACTTGGACCCAATTTTCAATATGAAATTCGTACTCTACTCCTGAATACCTTTCATTTGAGTCCCATACTGTCCCGATCGGTCCACTTTTATTTTGGGTAGTACATTTGGGCTAAGGGGGAGGGTCCGCCACCCTTCCGATATCAAAAAATTATAAAGCCTATGTTTTCTTCCAGACCAACCTACACAATCTGTGAAAATTTCAAGGTAATCAGTCCTGGCGTTTTTGAGTCTATACGGAACAAAGAAACACAAATTCAATTTTATATTTAAGAAAATTCAAATGAAAGGATGTGTCAGAGGGCTATCCCTCTCCCCCTATCGTACCCAAAAAAAAAGGAATTAAAAATTGCGGTATGAAGTAAGTAACGAATGCTAAAAAGCCCCAAACGGAATATGAAATAAATACCCTAAAATGAGGCTTTATTTCATAGTGAAATAGGACCCCTATAGTAGAAATGAAATAAGGCCGCAAAGAAATGAAAAAACACCCCAAACTTAAATGAAATAAGACCCCAAAATTTGGAGCATTGTCTCATATGAAATAAAGCACCAATTTTGAAAAGAATTAACGCCGCTATAGATGGTTACAGTAAATTAATGTCTTATTGCCTGCATAAAGAAACTCCTCAATTTTAGTAAAACGAAATAAATTCCCAAAAATAAGATTTGGGACGTTTCCAAATTTGGAAATGAAACAATTTTCAGAATGAAATAAAGCCCCTAACAAGGAAATATAGCCCCAAAAATCGTTGTTTTTGATTCATTTGCAAACGTTTGAGGTCTTATTTCACTTTCTGTTTGGGGCTTTATGGCATTGGGACCTTATTTCATACCGCCTTAAAAATAATATATGAAGGCCGATTAGGATAGAACAGGAGAGCAATAAAAGGTCTTTGGTAGTAGAGTACAATTTTTACCCTCAAATTGTGGTAGACACAGAGAACGATGCTGATATTTTTTCTTGACTAAGTGCGTGGGTGGCCGCCCCACCGTACAAACACCTCAAACTGGACATATTGGCGGATTATGGAAAATAAGGGGCTCTAATCTGATATCTGTTTTATGGTCAAGTGTTTTAGGGACGCCTCTCCTCATAAACCTCGCCTAAACCACATATATATACCGACTATAGCAATATATAGCTCAAATGTGGTTTTTGGGAGTAGAGTACAAATCTGATATCCACTCTCGGTACAAAGCGTTTGGCTATTCCAATCAACTACCAAAACAAAGCGAATGAAGTAGATCTATCCAAACTTTAATGGGCGGTTAAAGTGAAATTTAGTTTGAGACTAGACCACGAATCTGATATATGAGGGTCCATCTCAACCCACAAATACCCCCATACCGTACATATTTACGGACCATAGCAATATAAGGCTCAAATGAAAGGTTTTTGGGAGTCCAGCACCATTATGATATCCACATTGGAGCGAAATATCTAAAAAGCCGTACCAGCACCCCCAAATAAAACTTAATTCCTGCCGTACCAGTATTGGGCTTAGATAACAGAGTGAAAGAAGGTGCAGCGGAGAGGGCCCTGTCCAGCTAGTAAAAGTATAATCAGAAGATCGATGGGAGCTATATCAGGTTATGAACCCATTTGAATCATACTTGGCATATGGAGTCAAAACAAACCACTTCTTGGAAAATTTTAGCCAAATCGGATAATCATTGCTCCCTCTAGCGGCACAAGAAGTCAAGATCCCAGATTGGTTTGTATGGGAGCAACATCAGGTTATGAACCAATTTGCGTCATACATAGCACAGTTATTAGGTGTTAAAACATAACTCCTCGTGAAAAATTTCAGCCAAATCCGATAATAATTGCGCCCTCTACAAGCTCAAGAAGTCTAGATCAGAGAATAGTTTGAATGGGAGCTATATCAGGTTATGAGCCAATTTTGACCATACTTGACACAGTTGTTGGGAGTCGAAACAAAACACTTCGTGCAAAATTTCAGCTTAATCGGATATTAGTTGCGCCCTCTATCGGCTCAAGGAGTCAAGAACCGAGATGGGTATATATGGGAGCTATATCAGGTTGTGAACCTATTAAAACCCTACTTGGCACAGTTGTTGGGAGTCAAAACAAACCACTACTCGCAAAATTTTAAAATTTGTATGGGAGCTTTATCAACTTATGAACCCATTTAAACCATATTTGCCACAGTTATTGGAAGTAACAAAGAAACACCCGGATATTCATTGCGCCCTCTAGCGGCTCAATAAATCAAGATCCCAGGTCGGTTTATATGGCAGCTGTATCAGGTTATAAACCGGTTTAGACCATACATGGCACAGAAACACTTTATGAACAATTTCAGCTAAATTGGATAATAATTGCGCCCTCTAGAAGCTCAAGAAGTCTAGATTAGAGAACGAGGTGTATGGGAGCTATATCGGGTTATGAAACCATTTGAAGCATACTTGGCACAGTTGTTGGAAGTTAAATCAAACTACTTCATGCAAAATTTAAGTCAACTCTGATGATAATTGCGCCCTCTAGCGGCCTAAGAAGTCAACATTTCAGATCGGTTTATATGGGAGCTATATCAGGTTATGAAACGATTTAAACCATATATGGCACACAAATTGGAAGTAAAAAAGAAACACTTAATGAAAAATGTCAGCCAAATTAGATAATAATTGCGCCCTCTAGAAGCTCAAGAAGTCTAGATCAGAGAACGAGGTGAATGGGAGCTATATCAGGTTATGAACCCATTTGAATCATACTTGGCACAGTTGTTGGAAGTCAAAACAGACTACTTCGTGCAACATTTCAACTCTGATGATAATTGCGCCCTCTAGCGGCTCAAGAAGTCAAGATTCCAGATCGCTTTATATGAGAGCTTTTACAGGTTATGAACCGATTTGAGACATACTTGGCATAGTTATTGGAAGTTATAACGAAATACTTCGTGCAAAATTTCAGATAAATCGGATAGGAAACGCGTCCTGCAGAAGTCAAGATCCGGGATCGGTTTATATGACAGCTTTATCAGAATATGGACCGATATAGTCGATTTACAATCCCAACTAACCTATACTGATAGGAAGTACAAATGCAAATTTTGCCCATGAGCATTCAACTCAGGAACAGGGGCAAACTTCTCACATATCTATGAGTGCAGTCCGATTCAAATTTAAGCTCAACGATAGGGGGCCTCCTTTTTATAGCCGAGTCTGGAAGGCGTGCTGCAGTGCGACAACTGTTTTGGAGAAAAGTTTTACATGGCATAGTGCCTCACAAATGTTGACAGCATTACGAGGGGAAAATCACCGCAGAAAATTTTTCTTATGGTCTCGCCAGGATTCGAACCCAGGCGTTCAGCGTCATAGGAGGGCATGCTAACCTCTGCGTTACGGTGGTCTCCGATAGGATAATTCATTCAAAATTTCAAGAACCTTGCTTTATTGCTTCGAAAGATGTGCGTGCTTTCGACAGACTGGCAGACGGACGGACAATGCTTACTCGACTTAGAATGTCAAGACGATCAAGAATGTTTATACTTTGGTGGGTGTGGCATCAATAATTCGATGTGTTGCAAGTGGAATGATGAAATTAGTATTTCCCCCCCCCCCCCCCCCCACCCTCCCATTCTATGGTAGAGGGGTACAAAAATACGCTACTGTTAAATTTTCACAGAATATTTTTACCCTACACCACTACTGTGGTACAGGGCATTATAACTTGGTGAGTTTGTTTGCAACACCCAGAAGGAAGAGAGATGGATCCATTGATAGACGACTCAGAATCACTTTATGATTCTGTCTGTCCATGTTACTTTGTGTACAAAGTAATGTCGCAATTGTCAACCGATTGTTTTCAAATTTTGCACAAATATTTTCTTGGGCCTAGAGAAATTGGAAAAAATTACAAAAATTTTGCCAAATTTTTGGGGTTCGTTCATAAGTCTCGACATTATTGGATAAATTTATAGAAATCGGCTCAAATTCAGATATAGCTCTCATATATATGTTCGTCCGATTTGGACTAAAATTGCAATTATATCGTCATTTGTAAACCGACTCTGACGAAATTTCGCACGAGGTATTCTGGTGTAAGTCTCAACATTATTGGTGAATTTCATAGAAATCGGTTCAGATTTAGATATAGCTCGTATATATATGTTCGTCCGATTTCGACTAAAATTGCAATTATATCGTCATTTGTGAACCGATTCTCACGAAATTTTGCACGACGGATTCTCTTATTAGTCTTGACATTATTGGCGAATTTCATAGAAATCGGCTCAGATTCAGATATATCTCTCTTATATATGTTCATCCGATTTCGACTAAAATTGCAATTATATCATTATTTGTAAACCGATTCTCACGAAATTTTGCACTAAGGGTTCGTCTATAAGTCTCGACATTATTGGGGAATTTTAAAGAAATCGTCTCAGATTCAGATATAGCTTTCATATATATGTTCGTCCGATTTCGACTAAAATTGCAATTATATCGTCATTTGTAAACCGACTCTGACGAAATTTTGCACGAGGAGTTCTCTTACAAGTCTCGATATTATTGGAGAATTTTAGAGAAATCGTCTCACATTCAGATATAGCTCTCATATATATGTTCGTCCGATTTCGACTAAAATTGCAATTATATCGTCATTTGTAAACCGATTCTAACGAAATTTTGCACGAGGGGTTCTCTTATGAGTATCGACATTATTGGCCAATCTCATAGAAATCGGCTCAGATTCAGATATATCTCCCTTATATATGTTCGTCCGATTTGGACTAAAATTGCGATTATATCGTCATTTTTAAACCAATCTCACGAAATTTTGCACGAGGTATTCTCGTGTAAGTCTCAACATTATTGGTGAATTTCATAGAAATCGGTTCAGATTTAGATATAGCTCGTATATATATGTTCGTCCGATTTCGACTAAAATTGCAATTATATCGTCATTTGTGAACCGATTCTCACGAAATTTTGCACGACGGATTCTCTTATTAGTCTTGACATTATTGGCGAATTTCATAGAAATCGGTTCAGATTTATATATAGATCTCATATATAAGTTCGTCCTATTTGGACCAGTATTGCAATAATCTGGTCATTTATAAACCGATTCACACGAAAATTGACACAAAGGATTCCCTTATGACTCCCGGCATTGCTATTGAATTTAATAGAAATCGGTGCAGACTTTGATATAGCTCCCATGTACATTTTCGTCCGATTTTGAGTAATACTGAAAGATTTAAGCAAATTTTAAATTCGACGACTTGCATATCCAATGTGGTGTAGGTTATCAAGAGGTCGGCTTCGCCCGACTTTAGCCCATCCTTACTTGTTTCGATACCCAATGTGTTTAAATTGGAAAGTATGCCGTGTTCTGCCAGTTGACATACTTAAATATTCAATCCTTAATATTCATTTCAATTTGCCAAAACCATACATTTCTAGTCTAATACTTTGCCATAGCCTACTCCTTGAACTTTACCTTCTTAACTTTATGTCTCCAGTTCTTTCGCAGAAATTCTTTTACGATTTTAGCGTAAAATTCCTTTTACGCATCTTCAAGCTAAAAGTTTGTTGACTTTTGGCTTTGCATCTTGAAACTAAGACAGGCAGACAGACAACCATGCAGGTATTCCCAGTCTAGAAAGTATGGTCTTTCCTTTCAAGAATATATGCTCGCTTGTATCGGCATGTGGCTTCTCATGATGGGGGCCCCATCACACTTGGATGTGTGATGATGCTTAGAGGAAAAGTGGCAAACTTTTTAATATCACAACCAAGTTTTTCCCAAAGATTTTTCTGCCTTAATGACGGTGACGGCAGGCTCTTAATGATGATGTGTGTCTGCTGTCTGGAGCGGGTAGTTTAAGTAGACACGTGTCTTGTGAATGGCATTTAAATACTCCATAGAGTCATAATCGGTATTTAAGTCATGCTGTATAACTTTGTTACTCGGATATGTGTCAGCAGTCGCATTAATGCCATGTCGCATGGAACAAATTTTACTGAGAGTGGGGGATTAGCATATTTTTTCAATCAAACTTTCAGGGGGGGAAACAAATTGAGTACTGAGATGGCGGTCTTCTTGAGATTTGAAATTGTAAAGCAAAAACTTTCAATTTACATAATTTACAAATATGTTCTCAATGTTTTCCTGTTCCGCCTAATGTAAAACAAGGCACAAACTTCAATAAAAAACAATTTTGACCAAATTATTGGCAACAAGTAAAAGCGTGCCAAGTTCGACTCTTGGGTACCCACCACCATGAATTCTGCTGATATTATACCCTTACACACTATGTGTGTATTTGAATTTCATGAAATTTTTTCTTAACAACAAATGCTATGAAACTTTGGCTACGAAATTTTCTCTACAGATAAAATTTTCTCTTTAGACAAAATTTCTATGATTTTTTTTCTAAAAACAAAATGTCGATGACATTTTTTCTAAAGAGAATTTTATTTTTTTTTTTTTTTTTTGATTTTTCTAAGGACAACATTTAAATAAAGCTTCTGTAAAAGTTATTTAACTGAAATTTCTTTTAAAAAATAAAATACCAAATATTTTTTTAAATAATTATTAGGTTGCCCAAAAAGTAATTGCGGATTTTTTAAAAGAAAGTAAATGCATTTCTAATAAAACTTAGAATGAACTTCAATCAAATATTCTTTTTTTAACACGTTTTTTCTAAAGCAAGCTAAAAGTAACAGCTGATAACTGACAGAAGAAAGAATGCAATTACAGAGTCACAAGCTGTGAAAAAATTTGTCAACGCCGACTATATGAAAAATCCGCAATTACTTTTTGGGCAACACAATACAACTAGATTTTGTCGTTAAATGATATTTTCGTAGTTTTGTCTCTAGATGTACCTAATGTTAAATTAATTAAAAATGTTTCCTTCATAAAATGTCCTTAAAATATAGTCTTTAGAAAAAAATTTCTTCCAAGCTAAAGTTTTCAAAAAAATAAAATTGTTTTTCCAAATTTAAAAAAAAATGTAATTAAAAATTAGTGACTACAGAATTTTAATATGTCATAAAAGCAGCTTACCTTCTCCATTAACAAAGTATTTGATTGCGCTTCTTAATCATCACAAAAATATTTCGTTAACAGTAACGAAATTTCAACATCATAAATCCATGTACATTTCTATTTCTGTTGATTTCCCTCAGCACCACATCATTCGTCCTATTAACCATTTTATAGAACTCAGTCATTGTTGATTGCCATCTTTCTTTGCAAGCAATGGGGTTATTGCTTAGAATTGTCCACATGGTTGTTGCCTTTCCCAAAACAAACAAAAATGTTTGTAGGTATACGATTTGATTTATTTTTACCTTTGCTACACACACACCACGAATACCGTTATACGTTAACCGCGAATTGCTCTGCCGGCAGAGCAAGCAACCAAACCGACGATTTATTGCCCAAACACTGCAAACACGAATCCATATGGAGACTATTTTTTTATTTCTTCTTCTCACCTCTTGTTCTTGTACACACTCGTATTCCATCGATCAAATACTCATTCACTTTTGCCAACACACTCATATGTAAAATCTAAGAGAGCATAAAACCTAAGAGAACACTTTGGCAGAACAAATGAGTACATACTTAAAAGCTAGAGGTGGGGAACAAGTCAAATGGTATGTTGTTAGTGTCATTGCATGATGGAAACTGCGAAGCCGGTTAAACTTTTTTCCGTTTCCCTTTTGCTTGCTATGCTCGCACCTAAGAACAAGGCACTGCGAATCATATTAAGTTTTTTTCTTATTTCGGAAGGAGTTAACCAAAGACTTTTAAAAATGTTTAGTGGCTGCATTTCACACTTTGCGGCATTTTTAACCGACGCACAGTGGGCCAAATGGCAAAAAAATTGGAAATAAGTCTACAACTTTTTATCTGTTGATTTTAGCCATACAAAATGTTCTAGACATTTGTAGAGGAGGACATAGGCTTTCAGAAAAGTGCTGTTGTTGGTCCATATCTTTAATACAGGGTGAGCTACAGGGTGTCAAAGTTGACCACTTTTGACTTCTCCAAGCTTCTGGGGGCCATAACTTTTGATCTACTCAACCGATTTACATGATTTAGGACTCTAGAGAAAGAGCTTGACAAGATCTAAAAAACTTATGCATAAAGTACCATGCCATCGTGTACTGTTAAGGAGTTATGAATTGTTTAATTTTAAAATATGAAAATTTGGCCTTGGTTTTTTTCAGTGTTTTTTAAATAACTCCGTCAATTTTAAAGCTATAAACTTCATACTTCACACAAATTATGCCAGCATATGTGTGCATAAAATACAAAAGGAATCACGTGAATATCTTTGGCGGTTTAAAAATGGCATCGTTTTCAATATGAAAAATATTTTTTTTGTCAAAAAATTGCAAAATTTTTCAAAAAAGATACTCCCATTTCCTTTAAGTTTTCGCAAACTTTGGCCGTCAAAGCATTATCATTTCTTTCCATTTTCACAAAGTCGAGGTATTAAGAAAAGTTTTAAGTGCTAATTTGGCTAATTTCGATATCAAACAACACCGTTATCTTAAGACCAAAATGGCCAATTTTTTTACTAAACTTCAAAAGTTTCTCACTGGAAAAAAAGTTCCACGGGGATTTTTTCGCTTTTTTTGAACTTAAATGAAAGCTTAAAATGTTCCCAACATTTTAAGGTATGTCTCGCCATATCCTAGCCATAAATGAGATCGTAGCGATCAAAATACTGAAAAAAGTCAATTTTCAAGTTGTGCTATATTCATTGCTAAAAAACAAGTATTACGTCACATTTTATTGCAAAGATGTTAAATAAACTTTTATTTGGTAACACTTCTTCTACAAAACACAAAAAGAATCATGGAAATATCTCTATTCTATTCCATTTTATGGAACCGGCAATAAAAAAGTCAATTTTTCAAAAAAGTCGAATTTCCCAAATTTTGTTTTTGTTGTCCTAATTGCACATGACACACTATAGCCATATTTACGCAACATACCTTATCGTAAAGGAAATTTTCATACCTTTCCAACAATGTATAAAACATTTCTCAACTCGGATTCTATCTACTCTAAAATTCATTTACACTTCATTAAACTCTATATAAAAATGTCTATTTGTGAAATGGAACCTTATATGGGGCCTACACTAAAACATTGATAGATTTGCCCAGGGTTTACAATACAAATGTGTTAGAATAAAAAAAGGTCTCCTGCCAAAGTTTAAAAAAATTGGAATAAAAATATGTGTTTTAGAGCGAAAACACTTCGCATCGGCGTGCGTTTGTATAGTACCTACATCTATTTTTAATGTAAGCTGATGATTTTTGAATAAAAAGTAACCTAGAAATATACCTGCATATATATATATATTTGTGTTAAGATTTGATGCAGACAAATGTTACCTGTTTCGCTATGTCGAATTCCCAGGAAATCCACCGTATCAATGAATGTGAAAAAACCTACCCATAAAAAATTCATTGTCATTTTTTTTAACCAAATTCGAGTCCAGGTAAATAATTATAGAAGAGTAAGTAAAAAGAGGCACTTTGGACCCCTTTTTACGATTGCGTCTGATACCTGAAATGGGTCATTAATTGTGAATATATTGCATAAATATTTGAACAAAATCCAAATTTTCTTCATTATATTTTGTAGAGGCGTAAAGGACATTTATAAGTTATGGAAGTCATACTGAAGTATTCCACTCTTTCGAAAATTGTATGGGACATCAAAAATGATTCCAAATCATACACGGAGTCATTTAAGGAACTTGTTTACACTTTGGACCACATATATGGAATAAGGCTAAATAAAGACGCTTTAGACAAACTTGAAAAATTCTACAAATCATTTGAGAGAAGGTTGCCAGAATGTTCATTCGCAAAAATCAAGTTTTTCAAAATGTATGAGAAGTGGCTGAAATCGGATCTACTTATTGAAATTAAACCGCTGATTCCCGGCCGGCCTAGCAAAGCATACGACGAAGTTACGGAGAAAACCAAAAAGAAAAAACAAGAGGAACTATTGGCGGCACATCCGCCAAATTTAATAAAAGATACGTTCAAAACAGCATTGTTAAAAACACAACCAAAAAATGTTGGACGAATTGTCGATGTTTTACCATTAGCATCTCCGAAAAGGGTAAAGAGAATGGTAGAAAGTATTCCAACTCCAAAATCGACTACAGAATTCACGGAGGAAGATGCACTGGCCCTGATTTTGAACCTAGGCCTCTCAAGAAACAAATACTCAACAATGAGGAAGGCTCTTCGTGAAAAAGGATGGGGTTGTTTACCCTCAAAACATAAATTGTACAACACCAGGACGAAAATGGTGCCATCAAATATATACGTGGACGAATTAAAAGCAAGAGTGAAACTTGCTGATCTTGTTGAAAATACAGCTGTTAGAATTATTTCTAATTTTACTGAAGAACAGTTGAACACATGTAATAATTCCGAAGTGGTTTTGATCAGCAAATGGGGTTGTGATGGATCATCTGGATTTTCCGAATATAAGCAACAAACAGAAATAGATGCCAACTTCGCATCAATTTTCATGGCATCATTAGTACCATTGAGAATGAGATTGTACAAGGACCAATCTTCATCATCGAAAGAAAATGCATTTCAAGATATATGGATAAATAGAACACCTGGGTCAAAATATTTATGTCGCCCAATTCGGTTTGAGTATACAAAGGAAGACCGGAACACAACACGATCTTTGGTGAACGAAATAAAGGAAGAAATTGCTGCATTACCCATGATTGTTATAAACCAATTGGGAAGAAATATAAAAGTTTCGTTTCAACTACAACTCACTATGATCGATGGAAAGGTGGCAAACGCATTAACTGGCGTTATGTCCAATTGGAGATGCAATATTTGTGGCAAGAAGAATGGGCAATTCGAGGACAAGTCTGATGAAAATTTAGTAAACGAAAATGCGCTCAATTTCGGTATTTCGCCCCTGCACTGTAGAATTCGATTCATGGAGTATTGTTTGCATTTATCGTATGACCTTAAATATCGGACTAGCCCTGGAAACCGCGATGTCTCTGCTAGAAACAACCAAGATCTTCACAAAATGAGGCAGGATGAGAAGAATCGAATCCAGTTGGAGTTTAAACAAAAGGGACTTATAATAGATAAACCTCTTTACGGATACGGAAGCACAAATGATGGCAACTCGGCAAGGCGGTTTTTTGAGGACCCCGTATCGACATCTAAAATAACCGGTCTTGATGAACACTTGCTAAGACGATTCAAAGTGATTTTGGCTGTAATCAATAGCAAAAAGATGATAAATTCAACCAAATTTGAAGCTTATAGTAATGACACAAAAAACATTTTATCTGATTTATATTCGTGGAAAGCTTTAACACCGACAGTACATAAAGTCTTACATCATGGCAAGGAAATTGTGGAATACAACATACTTCCGTTAGGAGAACTTACAGAAGAAGCTCAGGAATCCCGTAATAGAGATGTTAAACAGTTCCGGCTTTTCAATACCCGAAAGAGCACCAAATTTAACCAAAATTATGATTTACTTCAATATTTATTGTTATCGTCTGATCCGGTACTATACAGCATCAGAACTAAATGGCTACCAAAAATATGTGACGATATAGATAAGGACGATCCCGATGCCATTCAAATTAAAGAGCTTTTAAATTTTGATACCTTAGATTATTTGGTAGAGAATAAAATCAAATAATACAAAACTAAAATGCTTTTTTATTTTGGGAGTAGCTAATATACATATAAACGCACGCCGATGCGAAGTGTTTTCGCTCTAAAACACATATTTTTATTCCAATTTTTTTAAACTTTGGCAGGAGACCTTTTTTTATTCTAACACATTTGTATTGTAAACCCTGGGCAAATCTATCAATGTTTTAGTGTAGGCCCCATATAAGGTTCCATTTCACAAATAGACATTTTTATATAGAGTTTAATGAAGTGTAAATGAATTTTAGAGTAGATAGAATCCGAGTTGAGAAATGTTTTATACATTGTTGGAAAGGTATGAAAATTTCCTTTACGATAAGGTATGTTGCGTAAATATGGCTATAGTGTGTCATGTGCAATTAGGACAACAAAAACAAAATTTGGGAAATTCGACTTTTTTGAAAAATTGACTTTTTTATTGCCGGTTCCATAAAATGGAATAGAATAGAGATATTTCCATGATTCTTTTTGTGTTTTGTAGAAGAAGTGTTACCAAATAAAAGTTTATTTAACATCTTTGCAATAAAATGTGACGTAATACTTGTTTTTTAGCAATGAATATAGCACAACTTGAAAATTGACTTTTTTCAGTATTTTGATCGCTACGATCTCATTTATGGCTAGGATATGGCGAGACATACCTTAAAATGTTGGGAACATTTTAAGCTTTCATTTAAGTTCAAAAAAAGCGAAAAAATCCCCGTGGAACTTTTTTTCCAGTGAGAAACTTTTGAAGTTTAGTAAAAAAATTGGCCATTTTGGTCTTAAGATAACGGTGTTGTTTGATATCGAAATTAGCCAAATTAGCACTTAAAACTTTTCTTAATACCTCGACTTTGTGAAAATGGAAAGAAATGATAATGCTTTGACGGCCAAAGTTTGCGAAAACTTAAAGGAAATGGGAGTATCTTTTTTGAAAAATTTTGCAATTTTTTGACAAAAAAAATATTTTTCATATTGAAAACGATGCCATTTTTAAACCGCCAAAGATATTCACGTGATTCCTTTTGTATTTTATGCACACATATGCTGGCATAATTTGTGTGAAGTATGAAGTTTATAGCTTTAAAATTGACGGAGTTATTTAAAAAACACTGAAAAAAACCAAGGCCAAATTTTCATATTTTAAAATTAAACAATTCATAACTCCTTAACAGTACACGATGGCATGGTACTTTATGCATAAGTTTTTTAGATCTTGTCAAGCTCTTTCTCTAGAGTCCTAAATCATGTAAATCGGTTGAGTAGATCAAAAGTTATGGCCCCCAGAAGCTTGGAGAAGTCAAAAGTGGTCAACTTTGACACCCTGTAGCTCACCCTGTATTAAAGATATGGACCAACAACAGCACTTTTCTGAAAGCCTATGTCCTCCTCTACAAATGTCTAGAACATTTTGTATGGCTAAAATCAACAGATAAAAAGTTGTAGACTTATTTCCAATTTTTTTGCCATTTGGCCCACTGTGCGACGGTTAAATTTCTATATAAGTTTTGTTGCAACAAGCTAATAAACGCAACAAGAGTTCTATTTACACTTCGTTTATTGCAAACATATGGTCAGCAACCACTGATTTAATACATTTCTTTTTGCTTAAATTGTTGGCTTTACTTGATTGTTGTAAAGAAATAATTGTTAGACCATCCGACAAAGTCTGTTGACCGAATCCCGAAATCACACAGCGAATATCAAGCGATGTTAACTCGACGATCGCCCGAAAGAAACTAATACATAATTTGTAGAGCGAATCACTGTGGACTATTGAAGAAATTATAAAAAGGTAAAGCTGGGAACACATGAAGCCGAAAGCTTTCGGCAGCAGAATTGTTTTCAACCAGAGACCCTCATTGAGAGTTTGCAAAAAATTGAACTTGAAATCGACGAAGGAAATAATGAGAGCACATATTTGTGTGAGTAAAATGGACTGGAATGGAAATGGGCAATAGCATATGGAAACGGAAAGGAGAAGAAAAGAAGAAGTGGTGGAAATTGGGAGAGAATCTTTGTTTAAGTAAAGTTAACTTAGTTAACTTCTCTTTGTGGAGACGAAATGAACTGGAGAGGAAAAGAAAACACTTGTGAAGGGAAATGGGACTTGAATAGTGAAACAAAGCTGAACAAATTAACATTTGATGCTTTGCCTAATAAAGAAAAATAGTTATGGTGATAGGCCGATTTTATGTCAAGAGCATTAAAATACATTTTTCTTCGCCAAATGGTTATATGTTTTAAAGTAAACACTTACACGTTAATAAAAAACGAAGGTTTTTAATTTTTCGAAAAAAAATTAAAATAAAACCTAAAGGAGAAAGAGAAACTACGCCAACGCATCAAAATTGGATAACGGAATCGATAGAGAACAAATTTGAACAAAATATTTTCTAGAGAATAACTTATTCTAAGAGCCGAAATTCTGTGAAAAATTCCCCAAAAGACAATATTTTTCGAAATTTTCTCTAAAAAACTTTTTGTGAATATTCCTCTAAGGACAATATCTCCGATGGCAAATTTTCTTAACAATTTTCTCTACAAATAGAATTCTTATGCAATTTTTATATGAATATTTGTCTAAAAACAAAATTTCAATGAAATTTTCTCTGGAAACACAAAATTTCTATGAAATTTCCTCTAAACACAAAATTTCTATGAAATTTCCTCTAAAGACAAAATTTCCATGAAATTTTCTCTTAAGAAAAAATTTCAATGAAATTTGCTACATAGAAAAATATTTCCATAATTGCTATAAGATTTTTCTAAAAAAAAAATTTCTATGAAATTTTCTCTAAAGACAAAATTTGAATGAAACACAAAATTTCTATGAAATTTCCTCTAAAGATAAAATTTCAAAGAAATTTGCTACATAGAAAAATATTTCCATAATTGCTGTAAGATTTTTTCTAAAGACAAAATTTCTTTGAAACTTTCTCCAAAGACAAAATTTCCATGAAAAATCTTCCAAGGGCAAAATTTTCTGTAGTGACAAAATTGTTATGAAATATTCTGTAACGACAAAATTTCTGAATTTTCCTCTAACGACAAAGTGTTTAAAGAAAAATTCTTACAAATCTTATTCAAAGACAACATTGCTATAAAATTTTCTCCGAAAAGAAAATTTCTATGAAATTTACTCTTAAGGCAAGAATTCAACGAAATTTTGCTCTTACTACCAAATTCTTATTAAAATTTTATTAAAAACAATATGTCTATTGAATTTTCTCCAAATACAAAACTACTTTGAAATTTTCTCTAAAGACAAAATATCAATGAAATTTTTCAGGATTCACTAATAGATGGTTGGGTCAGTTGCGAAAACAAAAAGTGGATAGGCCCCATGAACATCATTAAGGATGTCAAATCTGCCGTAAACAAAGAATGAACGTAGAAAGAGAAGAAGTTGACATCCTCAATGGCAAGTACTGCCCAAAAATTGAAATAATCGGATGTCGGCTGATCGCTTGACTTAACCTTATTCAGTGAATCCTGGAAATTTGCTTTGAATACAAAATTTGTTTCAAATTTGCTAAACATAAAAGTTTCTTTTGAATTGAAAGTTAAATTTTCTATGATATTTTCTCTAACGAAATACGGTCTGATTTGGACTAAATTCGGCACGGACATTGAGTCGTCTTATCAATACAAGTCATTGTTCAATTTTGTAGTACAAAGACAAAATTTCTACGAAATTTTCTCTAAAGACAAAATTTCTATGAAATTTTCTCTAAAGACAAAATTTCTATGAAATTTTCTCTAAAGACAAAATTTCTATGAAATTTTCTCTAAAGACAAAATTTCTATGAAATTTTCTCTATGAAATTTCTATGAAATTTTCTCTAAAGACAAAATTTCTATGAAATTTTCTCTAAAGACAAAATTTCTATGAAATTTTCTCTAAAGACAAAATTTCTATGAAATTTTCTCTAAAGACAAAATTTCTATGAAATTTTCTCCAAAGACAAAATTTCTATGAAATTTTCTCCAAAGACAAAATTTCTATGAAATTTTCTCTAAAGACAAAATTTCTATTAAATTTTCTCTAAAGACAAAATTTCTATGAAATTTCTATGAAATTTTCTCTAAAGACAAAATTTCTATGAAATTTTCTCTAAAGACAAAATTTCTATAAAATTTTCTCTAAAGACAAAATTTCTATGAAATTTTCTCTAAAGACAAAATTTCTATGAAATTTTCTGTAGACATACAATTGTCCCGCTGCAGACCATGGGATAATCTAAAAACCTTCATATTTTGAAGTAAGGTAGAAAAATGTGTTTTTCTGCAGACACAAATTTCAATAGAATTTTATTTAAAGATAAAATTTTTCCCAATACAATTTTTTCTATGCAATTTTCTCTACAGACAAAATTTCTATGAATTGTTTTCTAACTGCAAAATTTTGTTGAAATTTTCTCTAAGCCCAAAATTTCAATGACATTTTCTATAATGATAAGATTTTTATGAAATTGGTCCTTAAACCAAAATTTCTTGAAATATTGTCTAAAAACAAAATTTCTATGAAGAATTCTCGAAGGACGAAATTTCTATGAAAACTTTCTCCGAAAACTTTCTCTAAACACAACATTTCTATGAAAACTCTTTAAGGGCAAAATTTTGTTACATAGTTTCTAGAAAGTTTTCTCTAAGACAAAATTTCTATGAAATTTGCTACAGATAAAAATGTCCATGAAATTTTTTCTAAAGACAAAAGTTTCATGAAATTTCTATAAAATTTCCTCTAAAACAAAATGTATATGAAATGTTCTTAAAATGCTAAATTTCTATTAATTTTTATAAAATTTTGTATAGAAGTATAGAATTGGTGAAAAAAAATCATTGAACTTCACCCGTAGAAAAAATTTGATTTAAATGAAAATAAAAATAGTTTGTAAAAACGCAATAGTATTTAAAAAACCAAAGTCTATAGAAATTTGAAAACATACTTTTAATTTTAGAGTCGCTTACCTTCTCCCATACCAAATTTTTCATATAGGTTCGCCTGGCAATTTAGCTCAGCACACTTCAGAACTATTTTAGTAACAGAAACGGATTCAGCATTGATAAATCCATGTTAATTTTTATACCTATTGTTTTCCTTATGCACCTGATTATCGTATTTTTTAACGCTGGTCATACTATAATGCTATCAATAAGAACTTTCTTCAACACACAATACCGTCTATCATATATGATGTTTAGTTCTTAGTGTATTTTTGATTGCCTTCTTTCTTAAACTATGGTGTTATCCGTTCACATTTGCCAACATAATTTCAAACTTTCCAAAAACAACAAATCTTCTCGGTATATGGTTTGTTTTATATTTGCCTTTGCACCACACACTACTGATACCGTTATACAGCAGCCACCAACTGCTCTGCCCGCAGAGCAACAGAGCACACCGAAAAAATCGCATCAACATTGCCAACACAACTTCTTCTGAATGTGGGGGAGACTCATTTTTCTTTGGTCTTCTTTCGTTGTGGTTGTACACATTCTGATGCTTTGATCAAATACTCACTATTGCACACAGCCGTTTAGTTAAAATCTAAGAGAGTAAATTCTGAAGAGAACACGATGCTCAAAACAATTCTTGTGCTTTTATGTTGGAGGTGGGGTACAAATCATTTTATGTGGTGTTCGCGGTTTTGCATGACGGTAACTGCGAAGCCGTTTTAACTTTTTTCCCGTTTCCCCTTTACTTGCTATGCTCGTACTTAAGAACAAGGCACTACGAATCATAATAAGTTTTTCTTCCGAAACGACTTTACCAAAGTCTTTTAATGTTGTTTACACAATTTCTTATTGATTGCATTTCAGACTTCGAAACATTTTCAACCGACGGTTAAATTTCTATAGAAACTTTTTTGTAACACGTTAAGAAACGACTGCCAAGAGTTCTATTCCTTATTCTATTATTGCAAACATATCGTTAGCTACTACTGATTTAACACACTTCTGTTTTGCTTAAACTGTTGGCTTTGCTTGATTGTTCTAAAGCAACAATTGTTTGACTGTGAACATATCCCGAAAGCACACAGCGAATAACAAACGATGGTAATGCTCCGATCGCCCGAGAATTACTAATTCAAATTGTGCTGGGCGGACTATTGAAGAAATTTTCAAAAGTAATCCTGAGAACATATGAAGCCGAAAGCTTTCTGCAGCAGAACTGTGTCCAATGAGAGCCTCTCATTGAGAGTTTACAAAATACTGAAATTTCAATCGAAAAACCGAGAGATTATATTTGTGTAAGTAAACTGCTCTTGGCGAAGGCACATGGCAACGGAAAGCAGATGGTACAGGAAAAGAAAAGAAGAAGTGAGAGAACTTAGGTGCAAGTAACTGCATTTCGAGAATGAAAAGAAAACTATGGTCAGCGAAAAACTTTTGCAACAGATAAAGCAAACATATATGTGGGCAAATAATAACTTGTGGTTCATACTATTCGTTGTTCCAGAATCCCTAAATTATGAAGCCAAACTGAACACACTTGTGCTTGTTAAGCTAACGAAAACTTAAAATTAAGGGTTTTGATTATGCAAATTTACAAAAGCAAATTTTACCAAGGAATATTCCAATTAGCGCAGTGCGACACCTCTTTGGGGAGAAGTTTTTACATAGTATAGTATCTTAAAAATTTTTACGAGGGGAAAAGCCACTGCTGAACATTTTTTCCTAAGGACTCGCCAGGATTTTGAATATAAAACTGGGTTTAAAACGAGTAAAACTGCATAAAGTTCAGCCGGGCCGAATCTTATAAACCCTCAACGGTGTATCCCATGCAAAAGAGACATTTTCAAATATATGGGAGAAACACTAAATTATGGGCCAATATGGACCGTACTTGTCATTAATAGTGGAAGTAATATAATAATTAACACGTTTAAGATTTCATCCACTTTGGATAATAAATACACAATCTATATGCGATCGCCTAATCAAATTAGGCGATTAGTTTATGTGGGAGCGCACGCCTCCTAGTTATATCAAGACTGATATGACCCATTTATAATCCTTACCTATCTACACTAAACAAAGAATTTTTTGCACAATTGGAAGCTCCTAGAGTCGCAACTCGAGAGATAGCGCAATACTGACACGCAGACGGACTGCCAGACTACAATTCTAGATCGTTTAAAAATATCATGGCTATCAAAAATTTATGTTCCCAAAGGGGTTTTCGACCAATATTTTGATGTGTTACAAACGGAATAACGAAGCTACGAATTCTATGGTGGAGGGTATAACCGGTTATAAATAAAAGAATTCCTTTTTATCAGGTGTTAATTTTGAATAACGTCATCGCAGTCAAAGGAACCGAATATGATTCTAAAACTATTTCCAACACCTACAAATGCGTGGACAATTTTTATACTGCATCTAAAATTTTTGGTTTTCCAGCAATATACAAATCAAAATTTTGTGAAGGAAAATTCTCCTCAGAAGAAACAATTGCCATCCAATTTTTTTTCGGACAAAACTTCTCTGATATGATCCCTAAAAACAGAAATGCAAATAACATTTTTACGGACAAAGATTTTACAAAATTTTCTCTAAAGACAAAAAACTAAATTTTTTTTCCTAATTTAGTACTCCAAAACAATTTCTTCGAAAACAAAATTTCAATGAAATTTTCTCCAAAGAAAAAATTTAATTAAATTTTCTCTAAAGACAAAATTTGTGCAAAATTTTCTTTAAAGACAAAATACTAAAAATTTTTTCCTAATTCAGTACTCCAAGAAAATTTCTTCGAAAACAAAATTTCAATGAAATTTTCTCCAAAGACAAAATTCAATGAAATTTTCTCTAAAGACAAAATTTCTATGAAATTTTCCCTAAAGACAAAATTTCTATGAATTTTCTCTAAAGACAACATTTCTATTGTAATATGATAACTTGTTATACTCGTATTTATAAGAAACTTTTGATGAAACGAAGTAGACTAGCTTGTTCCTTTAATGTTGTTTGTTTGAAAAATATAATAAAAAGAGTCAGTTTGTTGACAGAAGCTTTACAATTCCCAAAAAAAAAAAAAAATAAATGACAATAATAATATAACCTCGGTGTCTACACCATCTACGATAAGCAATTCTTATGGTAGTCCTGTGAATTCCCAAGTGATACGTACGGACGATATTGATCTAAATCCTTTGTTAAATTCATTCCAGAAGAAGACTTTAGAAGATCTTATTCATAATCGTTATATAACTCCAAAGGGAATTGATAAAAAGTCATCTGATTATAGGTGCAGATTAAATTATCTGATGATATTTCAATACACTGCTCTCCCCGTAGATTGTCGGTTCGTGATCGTGAGGAAACGCAGAAGATTGTTAGTGATTTGTTAGAAAGGAAAATAGTACGTTACAGCAATTCTCCATACACGTCAGCAATTGTGTTGGTAAAGAAAAAGACAGGGGAAACGCGGATGTGTGTCGATTATCGAGCGTTAAACAAAAAGACTATTAGGGATAACTTTCCTTTACCCCTCATCGAGGACTGTATTGAGAGCATATCAGGCAAAAAATGGTTTAGCCTCATGGATTTGAAGGATGGATTTTTCAACATAGAAATGCATAATGATTCAATTCCATACACTTCATTTGTAACCCCATTTGGACAGTACGAGTATTTGAAGATGCCATTTGGTTTAAAGAATGCTCCAGCAAACTTTCAACGCTTTATAAATGGTATATTTCGCGACTTAATAGAGGACCATAGAGTGGTTATATATATGGATGACATATTGATTGCATCCTCTGATTTCGATTCTCATGTTCAGACATTGGCGGTTGTACTTGGACGTGCTTTTGAGTACGGATTACGTATCAAGTTAACTAAATGTAAATTTGGTTATCAGAGTTTAGAGTATTTAGGATACTTAATCAGCCCAAAAGGTATACGGCCGACAGAAAATCACTTGCGAGCTGTGAAACAAATACCAATGCCAAGGAATCATAGGGAATTACTAACTTGTCTTGGGTTGTTTTCCTACTTTAGGAAATTCGTTCCGTCATTCTCAAATATTGCAAGGCCATTGTTAGATTTGCTTCGTAAAGAGAAAAAATTCGTTTTCTCTGAAGAATGTGTAAAGGCCTTTAGTGAATTAAAGTCTCGTTTACTTCGGGCCCCAGTATTAGCTATCTATAACCCTAAAAGCGATACGGAGTTACATTGTGATGCAAGTTCTCATGGATTCGGAGCAATATTGATGCAGCGTCAGGATGATAAAAAGTTCCACCCCGTAGCATTTTTTTCAAAGGCTGCAACCAATGCAGAATCGAGATATCATAGCTTCGAACTGGAAACACTCGCAATTATTTACGCGTTGCGCCGGTTTCGTGTGTATTTAGAAGGATTACATTTTACCATAGTCACAGATTGCAATTCACTTACAATGACCTTGAACAAGAGACAAGTTAATCCTCGGATATCCCGCTGGGCATTGGAACTAAAGAACTATGACTATTCTATCAAACACAGGAAGGGTTATTCTATGGGTCATGTGGATATGTTAAGCAGATGTATAGAAAAGGAAATATCCCCTCATGTGGGATGTAACATGATTTGCTCTGTAGATTCGAATCAACTCGATGTCCAAATTCAACTGACCCAAGCTAGAGATCCTGTTATTAAGGACTTATGTAAACGTTTGGAAAAGGAAGAGATATGTGATTTTGACCTAATAGACGGTCTCTTATTTAAGAAAGTGGGTGCAACCGTTTGTTTATATGTCCCAAAGGAAATGGAAGATAATGTGATAAGAATGATACATGAGAAGCTTGGACACCTGGGGACAGATAAATGTTATTATAAGATTCGAGAGAATTTTTGGTTCCCAGACATGCGCAATAAGATAGATAGCTTCATTAAGAATTGTATAAAATGTATCATTTATGCTGCTCCAGCTAGAATAAACCAACAGAACATGTACAGCATTCCAAAGGTGGCGGAGCCATTCGATACGATACACGTGGATCACTTCGGACCACTTCCATCATTAAAATCGAAAAGAAAACACATTTTAGTGGTAGTTGATTCTTTTACAAAATTTGTTCGACTTTATCCTGTAAATTCGACGAGCACTAAGGAGGTTTGTTGTTCTCTCGAAAGGTATTTTAGTTATTACAGTAGACCAAGACGCCTAATCTCGGACAGAGGATCATGTTTTACGTCATTGGAGTTTTCTGAATTCATTTTGAAAAATAATATTAATCATGTTAAGGTGGCGGTTGCCTCTCCACAAGCAAATGGGCAGGTTGAGCGTGTAAATCGTATGTTGAGCAAATTGAGTGATTTCGACCGAACACTGATTTTGGTAATAAAATTCAATGATTTGCAAGCGTTGCTCGTTAGTTAGTCTATTCATGATGAAATGTCAAAGCATACTGAGCATCTTTCTCTTTGACACCATGTCTGAAATCCCACGTGATCTGTCAAATACTAATGCATGAAAATCCTTACCTCAAAAAAATCACCCTTTATAAGAAACTTTTGATGAAACGAAGTAGACTAGCTTGTTCCTTTAATGTTGTTTGTTTGAAAAATATAAAAAAAAAGAGTCAGTTTGTTGACAGAAGCTTTACACTATGAAATTTTCTCTAAAGACAAATTTTCTATGAAATTTTCTCTAAAGACAAATTTTCTATGAAATTTTCTCTAAAGACAAAATTTCTATGAAATTTTCTCTAAAGACAAAATTTCTATGGAATTTTCTCTAAAGACAAAATTTCTATGGAATTTTCTCTAAAGACAAAATTTCTATGAAATTTTCTCTAAAGACAAAATTTCTATGAAATTTTCTCTAAAGACAAAATTTCTATGAAATTTTCTCTAAAGACAAAATTTCTATGAAATTTTCTCTAAAGACAAAATTTCTATGAAATTTTCTCTAAAGACAAAATTTCTATGAAATTTTCTCTATAGACAAAATTTCTATGAAATTTTCTCTAAAGACAAAATTTCTATGAAATTTTCTCTAAAGACAAAATTTCTATGAAATTTTCTCTAAAGACAAAATTTCTATGAAATTTTCTCTAAAGACAAAATTTCTATGAAATTTTCTCTAAAGACAAAATTTCTATGAAATTATCTCTGGACAAATTTGCATTTGTCCCTTAAAAATTAAGAACATATCGTAGAATAAGTTGTATGAATTATTGAATTGTATTGTGAATTGATATGAATTGTCTAGCGTATAAGAGATCCTTTTTTGCCATCCGTACTAGATTGTAAGACTATTGTGAATTGTTAGTTATAAGCCTTTTAGTACTGCAGCTCACTTGCCCTTTCTGTAATTTTTAAAACTTCACTTCTTACACAACCGCAGCAAGGTGAGCATCCACACTTTTTTCTCCTCTCCTAATAACACCCTTACCTTTGTAATCTCGCAACCGAAACACTTACCATCTTTTTATTTCCACTTGTCTCTTTTGGGTTTATCTCCTCTTTTTCTAACTTATTATTCCTCTGTGCGTGAGGAATAATAAGCTTAGTAAACCGCCTAAATTACAGTCCACTCATCATCAGCCATCGAGGGAATTCCGATTGTGACGTCATCTCTCTCGATCACTCACCCCCGCTCCGTCTACATTGGAAGCCCAGTCGTGTTCATGGTCCTTCGAAGCCGTCCACTGAGACAACCATCGATTGAGGTAAATCCCATCTACATTGACATACATACATAGTTGTGTGCCATCGTTTCGGTAAGTGAAACCACTTCAGTTGTTAAAAAAAAAGCTACATACATACACACTTATAAAGGGCTAAGTGACAGAAAAACAAAAAAGAGATAAAACTACACCGAAAAAGTGCAAAATCATAAGGAAACCCCATGGTGAAGTTATAAATTGCATGAACAAACGCATTTTTAAATGCGGTGTGGATATATGGGAAATACTGCGTAAAATCCCTTAAAAAAAAAAAAAAAGAGATCAAAATTTGTTATTTCCCGAGAATTGTCTGCCCGTCTCTATTTTCGCTTTAAAAAGAAAAAAAAGTGTGTATGTAAAAGCTTTGTGTATATGTATTTAAAGACTGAATCGTTAATTGTGAGAGGAAAGTGCGTGAAAAGTGCCAAAAAGTGTTGCTTTGTCGGTCCTCGTGTGTTGGACACGGTAAAAAGTGCATTGTAAGGGCAAGATTGTTTAAAATAACCTTTTTTACAAGGCTCTGAAAATTACGGTAAAATTTTATGTTATTTCTTCAATTTCTCCTTGTTTGCATAAATCCCGTTAAAATCAGGCAAAATATATTTTAAAGTCCATATAACGGATCAAAATCGCTGAAGACTGATACATAATTTGCTGCAAAAGTAATAAGGAAATTTTTAATACATAGTCCCCTTTATGTATAACACAAAGTTCAACGAACGTTTCGTGCAGTGTAATGAGGAAGATTGAAGTTGACTCTCTTTCTATCTCTGTGGATTTGTGCAGGAGAGAGAACGAAAAAGAGAACTGCAACTCAAAAGGTAAAAGCGAAGACCAAACGAATGAGGAGCAAAGGAAAGAAATAGACGGACAGACAGGCCAACACTTGGAAGAAGAAGAAGTTGGGTTTGATTTAAATTGATTTGGAACAATGTGGAAGTGTGCAGTGAGAATTTAAAAGAATTAGAAAATAGAAAAATTTTATGTGAGAATTTTTAAATAAATAGCAAAAGTGCAAACCCCAAAAAAAAAAGTGCTATTAATTTTCACAATTTGCAAAAGAAATGGAAAAAGAATATAGAATTAAAAATATTTGTTGAAGGGAGAAATCGAGCTAAATTAACAAAAGAAAAGGGATAAAGCACATAAAGTTAAAAACCAACCTTCCATATAAAGTTAAAAACCAACGACACATACAAAAATTTAAAAAAAAGTGTAAAGTTCTATGGAAAATTTAATAAATATTGCACGGTTTAAAAAAAAAAAAAAGGAAAAATTGCACAGTTATTGAAATATTGCTTAGTTCTATAATTTATTGCACATATCCCATCTCTTATAAATGCTTAATGCATTCGAAGGGAATGCAGAGACTAAACCCTTTGTTATTTTGCTATTGTCAAAATATTGCACAATTCTGAAATCACAACGCTGAGTAAATTATTGCACACCCCCTTCTAGTGTACGCTCACTTCATACATGCCATAGGAATATATAATATTTAATCATTTGCACTTGGATTTGGTTGAAATTTTTAAAATATTGCACAGATATAAAAACACTTATTTTAAAAATATTGCACAAACCAGTTGTTGACCCACTCTTATACATACCTTTTGTCTTTGCATCCACCATTTGCGTAATTTGTTTTTTTTGGTTGTCAAAAGCATTAAAATATTAAAATATTGCACTCATACCTTATACTAGTTTTAAATCACGGCACTATTTTGGTTCATTGCACGCCTCCCTCATAATTTTCTACATTATTCATTATTATTATTATGCGAATTTTCATGATCCAGCAAACGTAAATAAAGAACAGAAGAAGTAAAAAAGTACCAACCAAGACATTTGTCAACAAGAGAAAGAATAAGGAAAAAGATCAAGAAAAAAAAAAAAAAACAAACAAACAAACCAAAAGGGCTGCTGCCTAAAAGCACTGGTTGGTACATACAAATAGAAATAAAGAAATACGCGCCAATTCTCTTCTCATATGATCACTTATATACGTATGAGTGTATGTTTATGCATCTGCCTACCCGCTCCCATTCTGTTCTGCCTACGCTGCGCTGCCTACTCGGTACTGCCAACTCCGTACGTATTGACTCTGTCGCTGAACAACAAGCAGAGCCCTCTCGTTTAGCCACCTGATACACACACGCACTTACATTAATGGTCATCATCCGCATGCTTGTTTTGCCCTAGTTGTTCCCATTGGAATATTTGTTTTTGAAGAGGAACAAAACAAACTACGTGTTATTAGGTGTTACCAGATTGTTTGTTTTGTATTGAATTGCGGGATTCGTAATTATTTTTCTCAATTTCCCCCGCTTAATTAAATCAATTAAAAAAGGTATTTGGAACAGGAAAACAAGAATTTCCTTGACGTTTGGCATCTTTGGAAGAGTTTGTTATTAGTTAATACACGATCATAATTATTTTTTTTTTATTTTTGATTTGCGTATATAAATCATTAATCACTGAAGTAACAAGAATCTGTGTGCAGTATTTGGCAACAGTGCATGCGTACGGCACCGTATGAGTACATACCCTCACTCAGCAGGCATACACTTAGAGAAAAAAGCTCAATGAATAAAGCGGCAGTTTGACATTTTGATTCATATGCAATTTGAATTGAATGTCTTGGAATCGTCAATACACTAACAGAATTATACACACATATTTACTAACTCATAAATTTCGAACCATATACACATTTTACCTGTTTTTTCAGCCTTTCTGTGAACTTGTTTGACAAGTTAAAGAATTTCTATGAATTAAACAGAGATATTTGAAGAAATTTATCAAGCTTTGGAGAAGTATGTGTTTTTAGATTTTTGAGAAATTCACTTACACATATCAGCTGATAAGCCACTCTAGATAAATTTCAACAGATATCATCTGAACATTTGTCAATTATTGAATAATTGCTCGCAATTAGTACGCGGCAGTGTATAGTTGTGAGAAAAGGCGACAAGTTCTCTTTTGCCACACTCCTCTACAACAGAACCTTTTCCTTTTTGATTGTAATGCAATTCAAATTGACGGTTCTCTGTCTATTGAACTGCAGTTTATAAGTTTGGTGCAATTCAATTAAAATTGAATTTTCGGACACCACTTATCCCTCCGACTATGCTCATCACGGGAATTTCAGTCCCTCACGTCTAATGTTATGAATTATTTGGATTAGCTGTGAAATCTTGCCTTTGGTATTCTCGCCTTTAAATCTAAGACTGCTCTTTAGACGCCCGCAAAGATTCTGAGTTTTTAAAATTATATTTGGCATATTATGCAGAACCCGCTACTTTAATTATTCGGAATCTTATCACCTCTCTTACTAGCTGAACAATTTTGGTTATTCAACGAAGCTTTACGCTTGCACTCAACCCAATCGCAAATCAAAATTGTTTCTATCTCCCTGTGTTTCCAGAGGCAAATAGTTTTCTCACGACAGTACACCAAATAATTCTTCTGCGCTACTTTCTTGGACAAGAGTTGAAATCTCTACTCGAAGTAATTCTTCTGCACTATTTTCCCAGACAGGAGTTGAAATCTCTTCACTCTTCGCTTATTTGCTCTATTTCTCATTGTTCACTCTATTGTACGGAATCAGTACAGAATGAACTTAGAGGAAGCCACCACGGACATGGCTTCTCTGCCTTCGGGATCTAATCCTTTATCGAATCCCACTTCCGCAATTAAGACTTCGTCGAATCAAGACAAGTTTCTCTTTGATTGCGACCATTTGATCAACTTTTGCACTCAATTTGAACAGAGTGACATTCAGGATCAAACTGATTCGGTATTGGAAGTAAAGTTAGAGGACCTCGAGAATCGGTGGCAACGACTTCAGGCTACCTATGAAGGTCTCATGCTAGCTCCAAGAAGTGTCAATACCAAGGACTACAGGGACAACGCTAGAGTTAATTTCAATGCCAGCTCCGAAGCCTATTACATGGCAAGGTCCCAAATCCTGGATATTCTGAGAATATCAGGAGGAAATGCTCGCCAGAACGCTAGGCACAGCCTTATTCCAGCCTTCGGTTGATCACTCCTCTCAAGAGGTGGCTGGCAGTTACATCAAAGTGCCTCCCTGTGATACAGAGGTATTTAAAGGGGGTTACGAGGAATGGCCATCATTCCGTGACATGTTCACGGCCGTTTACGTTAACCATCCAAAATTGACGAGAGCTCAGAAGTTATATCATCTGCGGAACAAGACTAGAGGTGCAGCTGGCGCCATAGTCAAGAGATTCACTCTATGCGATGAAAACTTCGAACTCGCTTGGAGTGCTCTAAAGGCTCGTTATGAGAACAAGCGGGTCTTAGTAGACAATCAATTAAAGGTTCTCTTCAACATTCCTATGGCATCTGTGGAGAATAGTGAAGCAATTCACAAAATTCAATCCACCGTGAATGATTGCCTGTGCACTCTCGAGACTCTTGACGTCAATGTAGAAAGCTGGGATCCCATACTCTTATACTTGGTTTCGACCAAGTTGCCAGATGAAACGCTGGCTCTGTGGGAGCAATCCCTCAAATCTCACCGCGATCTTCCTACCTGGAAACAGCTCGATGAATTCCTCATCAACAGGTACGAAATCGTGGAACGGCTCTCGAGCATAAAAGCCACAAAGACCAGAAGTTCGCTCCCGTCTCAAAGCAGTGGTAAGGTTCAAACTTATCACTCGCAAGAAAAGCTAAGCTCTTCTTGCCCCCTATGCAGTTCCGACCACACCATAAGAAGTTGTGGACAGTTTCGGAAATATACTGCGCAACAACGCATAGATTTTGCATACAAGCACAAGTTATGCATAAATTGCCTCTCCTCATCTCATCTCAAGACAAATTGCAAAAGTGTGAACACCTGTATAATTTGTCATAAGCCACACCACACTCTGCTTCATCTAAGAAGTAATCCAGAAGTGGAAACTGAAGATCAGGCAACCCATTCTAGTCGCGAGGATGACAAGGGTCAAATGAAATCGTCTGGCATGAATTCGAGAAACACGGGTCATAATGAGGCTCCCTCAACTTCAGGCGCAAGGCGCCCCTCTCACGTTCAGGCCAATTTCTCGTCCAACAACGAAATGATTTTGTTACGAACAGCTCTGGTTCGGATGGAACATCAAGGGGAGTTGTTTACGTTAAGAGCTCTTATTGATCCTGGTTCTCAACGAACCTTTATAACACAGCGAATTCAGAAGCGCTTACAAATTCCCACTTCTAAAGCGCATTTTGAGATTTTTGGTATTGGCGAACAGACTCAAACGTCAAATAAGGAATGCCAACTGGTCATTGTGGCGGAGAAATACGATGTTCGCTTCACAGTCTCGGCAATAGTATTGCCTAAAATGACAAAATGGCTTCCTTCCGTCTCATTCAAAATCTCAAATCCGTCCGAGTTGGAGGAGTTAGATCTGGCCGATCCAAACTTCAACAAATCCGCTCAAATTGACCTAATTTTAGGCAATGATTCTGAACGATTCATTAATATGGAAGGAATCAGGAGGAATATATGTGGCGATACCTCAGCATACAATACAGTTTTTGGCTGGGTATTGAGCGGTCCAATGCAAACTGAGAGAATTTTATCATTTTCCACGAACGTGGTGGAATCCGAGGATATAGAAATCAGCGAACTTCTGAGAAAATTCTGGGAGCAAGAAGAGGTACCCATGGCTCCTCCTCTTTGTGAAGATGATCAGTTTTGCGAAGAGTTTTACTCTAAAACTACCTCCAGGTCGCCGGACGGTAAATACGTCGTGAGACTGCCTTTCAAAGCAGAATTCTCCGACTCCCTCTCTCTTGGCTCATCTCGCTTTCTGGCTCTGGCTCAGTATAATCGGATGGAGACAAAGCTCTCTAATGATCCCGAGCTAAAAACCGAGTACAATTCGGTTTTAAACGAGTACATTTCTCTTGATCACGCTCAGGAGACCTCGTCTCAGGAAATCAACTGCGATGGACGATACAATTCATTTTATCTCCCACACCACGCAGTCGTCCGTCCAGAACACAAGTCCACGAAGGTGAGAGTTGTGTTCAACGCATCTCGTAGGAGCAAATCGGGTTATTCGCTGAATGATGTGCTCCGCACAGGACCTACACTGCAAACCGATTTAACGTCTGTGATCCTCAATTGGCGCCGATACCGATATGTGTTCGGTGGCGACATTCAGAAGATGTATAGGCAAATATGGCTACATCCGATCGACAGAGCATATCAACGCATACTTTTCAGACCGGATCCTAACGGACCGGTGAAGGATTTTGAACTAAAAACGGTTACCTTTGGTCTGAACTGCGCACCGTTTTTAGCAATTCGCACTCTATTGCAACTCGCCTCTGATTCCGAGGATGAGTTTCCGAATGTCGCAAAGACACTGAGGAAGGAGACTTATGTCGACGACATTCTGTCTGGTGGCTTCACTATAGAGGACACTATCCGCAAGCAAGAGGACTTGATATCAGTTCTGGGGCAAGCAGGGTTTCCTCTTGTGAAACTGACTGCAAACGACCCACAATTACTTGCCCGGCTTCCCAAAGAGAGTCTCTATGACTCTGACTTCTTGCGTTTCGATGAAGCGAGCACAACGAAAACCTTGGGTATCAAATGGAATGCGCTTACTGATTCTTTCAGTTACACCCTCGGCGCTCTTCCAACAGATCAGCCCATGAGCAAACGCAAGGTACTGTCTGCCGTTGCTCAGTTATTCGATCCTGCAGGATGGGTGGCTCCCATTGTAATCAGGTCGAAGATACTGATGCAGCAACTTTGGCTAGAAGGTTTGGATTGGGACGACGAACTCGGCTCAGAAACTCTAATGAAGTGGAATTCTCTGATATCCGACTTGAATCACATCGGATCAATCTCCATACCCAGATGGCTACAGTACTATCCGACTGATACAGTAGAGATTCACGGGTTCGCCGACGCGTCTCAGGCGGCGATCTGTGCATGCGTCTACATTAGGTGTCGGGCCTCAAAATCCGTTGTATCCTCGAATTTACTCGTTGCGAAGAGTAGAGTGGCTCCACTGAAGCCTGTATGCCTACCACGTTTGGAGCTCAATGGAGCCTTTCTCTTGGCAAAACTTGTCAACATTGTGCTATCCACTTTCGATCTGGACGTTAGTGGCATAACTCTTTGGACGGACTCATCCATTGTCCTTGGATGGTTAACAAAACCACCATGGACATGGGAAACATACGTGGCCAATCGGACGTCCAAGATTCATGACCTTCTTCCAGGGGGGACATGGCGACATGTCCCTACTCACGACAATCCAGCCGACCTCGGCACAAGAGGTTGTAGGCCGCAAGACCTCACATGCAACTCATTGTGGTTTCATGGCCCAAATTGGCTGACGAACCCACCGTCAGAATGGCCAAACAGGAACCCTTTGGTATCCCCTGGAATGGGAAAGCGCATGAATATCCAGGTTATGCACGAGACAGTGGAAGACTCAGACATCCTGCTCAGATTCTCGTCATACCCCCGAGCACTTAGGGTAGTCTCCTATATATTCAGATTCTACTATAACTGCCTTGCTGAATCTAGAGGGACCACTAGTAACTCCTCTCCAATTCTTACCCAAGATGAGGTAAGAAACACGAAATTCCGTCTGATAATGTTGGCCCAGATGAAGTGGTACCCAGACGAATACAAGCAGGTTAGTAGTTCTGAAGAACTCTCCAACAAAAGCTCACTACAATGTCTGAACCCCTTCCTGGATCGGGACAAGGTCCTACGCGTTAATGGTCGACTCGCGGCTTGTTCTTTACCCTACAACGAGAGATTTCCTATCATACTTCCAGGGAACTCTCGGCTTTGCCACCTTTATTTGCTCCATTTGCACGAATTTCTCGCCCACGGTGAATGCATCCTAATGTGTCGTATGATTCAGACAGAATTTCACATCTCACGTCTCAGACCAAGGGTGAAGGGCATTATTCACAAGTGCAAAACGTGCATCATCTTCAAGAAGAAGCCTTGCTCCCAGATTATGGCTCCGCTCCCTCTTGACAGATGTACATTAACACCACCATTTCACGTGACGGGCATAGATTTCGCAGGGCCCTTTGATTTCAAAAGTTCAGCTCTTCGCAGAGCCCCTCTCTTAAAGGGTTATGTAAGCATTTTCGTGTGCTTCTCAACAAAGGCTGTGCATTTAGAGCCATGCTCCGAGCTCTCCACGGCGGCATTTGAAGCCGCCTTTTCTCGATTCGTTGGGAGGCGAGGCCTACCTCGTAAGGTAGTATCTGATAATGGCAGGAATTTCGTGGGTGCCAGTCGAAAGATGCTACGAGAGTTTAGGAGTTTCATTCAGGTTGCAGCAAGCGACATTGCTGAGAGGTACTCTACACAGGGCTTTGAGTGGCAGTTTATACCCCCTCATGCTCCACATATGGGTGGGCTTTGGGAATCGGCCGTGAAATGTTTTAAGCACCATTTCAGGAGAGTGGCTGGCGCTCATTTATTCACGTTCGAGCAATTTGCCACATTACTTGCTCGTATTGAAGGAGTTCTGAACTCTCGCCCCATCTCTGCCGTCTCTGAGGATCCGAATGATCTCACGGCGCTGACTCCCGGACATTTTTTGAAAGGCGCTCCGATAATGTCATTTCCCGAGCCTTTGGCTGGGGATATCTCCGTGGTAAATAGGTGGGTGAAGTTGAAGGCCATCCATCACCAGTTTGCTATACGATGGAAAGAGGAGTATCTGAGGACGCTGCAGAAGCGTTATAAATGGAAGACCACTTCTCCCAATGTGAAGGTCGGTGATCTTGTAGTCGTAATGGACGATCTACTACCGCCTAGTGACTGGCGACTGGGAAGAGTGTCTAAGACCTACAGCGGTTCCGATAGGAACACCAGAATTGCGGATGTGAAGATCGCATCCGGGGTCATTACTCGACCAATCGTTAAACTATGTCACTTACCCATACTTGATCAAACCCAATAGGGGAAATTATTACCGCATAAGTGTGTCTGCTTCTCCCCTCATTTCCATTTCCTTTACTTTTCATACCCGTTTATATACTCTATCTCACTCTCATTTGTTTTCTCATTTCTTGCTTACCTCAACAGTCAATAAACATCTGTCTACTTTCAGGTCAAAATGAGTGCCCAAAACCTCTACAAGTGCATGTTGTGCAAAAAACGCCATGCCCTCAGATACTGCCCAATTTTCATCCAGATGACGGTGGAGGACAGGAGGGTAGTAGTTCGACAGCACAACTACTGCCGAAATTGTCTGGCGAAAAGCCACACAATTGATGACTGCCAGTCGGCAGATACTTGTCGAAAATGTGGGTTTCGGCATCACACCATGCTGCACCCACGAAAACTCACCTTCAACTCCAGCAGCTCTACCATCACCACCAAATCGACCTCATCAAGACAACAACCCCAAAAGAAACCACCAACTTTAGCACGGCCTCGACGACAACAATCAACATCAACTCCGGCCCAACGCAAACAACCAGCTAAATCACGCCTTGGCCAACGTCAACACACAGCCTCAGCTGGTCAACAACAGCGACAACCCAAAAAACGCTACAGGTCTCAGAGTCAAAGAGGCCGCCTGCCACCAAAGCCAAGACCTCAGCAAAAGCCAAGACCTCAACAGAAGCCAAAGCCACAGAAAGCCAAAAAAGAACGCTCAGCAGCCCCTCAACCGAATTACTTGATACTGTCAGAGGCTATAAAGTCCTTGGCGACCGTACTTTGCGCTTCCTCATCAAATTTTGCGTAACCGCAAGGCCGGCGCCATGGACAAATTTGCATTTGTCCCTTAAAAATTAAGAACATATCGTAGAATAAGTTGTATGAATTATTGAATTGTATTGTGAATTGATATGAATTGTCTAGCGTATAAGAGATCCTTTTTTGCCATCCGTACTAGATTGTAAGACTATTGTGAATTGTTAGTTATAAGCCTTTTAGTACTGCAGCTCACTTGCCCTTTCTGTAATTTTTAAAACTTCACTTCTTACACAACCGCAGCAAGGTGAGCATCCACACTTTTTTCTCCTCTCCTAATAACACCCTTACCTTTGTAATCTCGCAACCGAAACACTTACCATCTTTTTATTTCCACTTGTCTCTTTTGGGTTTATCTCCTCTTTTTCTAACTTATTATTCCTCTGTGCGTGAGGAATAATAAGCTTAGTAAACCGCCTAAATTACAGTCCACTCATCATCAGCCATCGAGGGAATTCCGATTGTGACGTCATCTCTCTCGATCACTCACCCCCGCTCCGTCTACATTGGAAACCCAGTCGTGTTCAATCTCTAAAGACAAAATTTCTATGAAATTTTCTCTAAAGACAAAATTTCTATGAAATTTTCTCTAAAGACAAAATTTCTATGAAATTTTCTCTAAAGACAAAATTTCTATGAAATTTTCTCTAAAGACAAAATTTCTATGAAATTTTCTCTAAAGACAAAATTTCTATGAAATTTTCTCTAAAGACAAAATTTCTATGAAATTTTCTCTAAAGACAAAATTTCTATGAAATTTTCTCTAAAGACAAAATTTCTATGAAATTTTCTCTAAAGACAAAATTTCTATGAAATTTTCTCTAAAGACAAAATTTCTATGAAATTTTCTCTAAAGACAAAATTTCTATGAAATTTTCTCTAAAGACAAAATTTCTATGAAATTTTCTCCAAAGACAAAATTTCTATGAAATTTTCTCTAAACACAAAATTTCTATGAAATTTTCTCTAAAGACAAAATTTCTATGAAATTTTCTCTAAAGACAAAATTTCTATGAAATTTTCTCTAAAGACAAAATTTCTATGAAATTTTCTCTAAAGACAAAATTTCTATGAAATTTTCTCTAAAGACAAAATTTCTATGAAATTTTCTCTAAAGACAAAATTTCTATGAAATTTTCTCTAAAGACAAAATTTCTATGAAATTTTCTCTAAAGACAAAATTTCTATGAAATTTTCTCTAAAGACAAAATTTCTATGAAATTTTCTCTAAAGACAAAATTTCTATGAAATTTTCTCTAAAGACAAAATTTCTATGAAATTTTCTCTAAAGACAAAATTTCTATGAAATTATCTCTAAAGACAAAATTTCTATGAAATTTTCTCTAAAGACAAAATTTCTATGAAATTTTCTCTAAAGACAAAATTTCTATGAAATTTTCTCTAAAGACAAAATTTCTATGAAATTTTCTCTAAAGACAAAATTTCTATGAAATTTTCTCTAAAGACAAAATTTCTATGAAATTTTCTCTAAAGACAAAATTTCTATGAAATTTTCTCTAAAGACAAAATTTCTATGAAATTTTCTCTAAAGACAAAATTTCTATGAAATTTTCTCTAAAGACAAAATTTCTATGAAATTTTCTCTAAAGACAAAATTTCTATGAAATTTTCTCTAAAGACAAAATTTCTATGAAATTTTCTCTAAAGACAAAATTTTTATGAAATTTTCTCTAAAGACAAAATTTCTATGAAATTTTCTCTAAAGACAAAATTTCTATGAAATTTTCTCTAAAGACAAAATTTCTATGAAATTTTCTCTAAAGACAAAATTTCTATGAAATTTTCTCTAAAGACAAAATTTCTATGAAATTTTCTCTAAAGACAAAATTTCTATGAAATTTTCTCTAAAGACAAAATTTCTATGAAATTTTCTCTAAAGACAAAATTTCTATGAAATTTTCTCTAAAGACAAAATTTCTATGAAATTTTCTCTAAAGACAAAATTTCTATGAAATTTTCTCTAAAGACAAAATTTCTATGAAATTTTCTCTAAAGACAAAATTTCTATGAAATTTTCTCTAAAGACAAAATTTCTATGAAATTTTCTCTAAAGACAAAATTTCTATGAAATTTTCTCTAAAGACAAAATTTCTATGAAATTTTCTCTAAAGACAAAATTTCTATGAAATTTTCTCTAAAGACAAAATTTCTATGAAATTTTCTCTAAAGACAAAATTTCTATGAAATTTTCTCTAAAGACAAAATTTCTATGAAATTTTCTCTAAAGACAAAATTTCTATGAAATTTTCTCTAAAGACAAAATTTCTATGAAATTTTCTCTAAAGACAAAATTTCTATGAAATTTTCTCTAAAGACAAAATTTCTATGAAATTTTCTCTAAAGACAAAATTTCTATGAAATTTTCTCTAAAGACAAAATTTCTATGAAATTTTCTCTAAAGACAAAATTTCTATGAAATTTTCTCTAAAGACAAAATTTCTATGAAATTTTCTCTAAAGACAAAATTTCTATGAAATTTTCTCTAAAGACAAAATTTCTATGAAATTTTCTCTAAAGACAAAATTTCTATGAAATTTTCTCTAAAGACAAAATTTCTATGAAATTTTCTCTAAAGACAAAATTTCTATGAAATTTTCTCTAAAGACAAAATTTCTATGAAATTTTCTCTAAAGACAAAATTTCTATGAAATTTTCTCTAAAGACAAAATTTCTATGAAATTTTCTCTAAAGACAAAATTTCTATGAAATTTTCTCTAACAAAATTTCTATGAAATTTTCTCTAAAGACAAAATTTCTATGAAATTTTCTCTAAAGACAAAATTTCTATGAAATTTTCTCTAAAGACAAAATTTCTATGAAATTTTCTCTAAAGACAAAATTTCTATGAAATTTTCTCTAAAGACAAAATTTCTATGAAATTTTCTCTAAAGACAAAATTTCTATGAAATTTCCTCGAAAGACAAAATTTTTTTGTTGAAAAACCAATAGTATTTAAAAAAATAAAGTCTATAGAAATTTAAAAAACATACTATCAACGCTTTTTAATTTTAAAAGCAATAGTAAACTTAAAAAAAAAATTAAAATCAATAATATTCAATAAACAAAGTCCATTTATTTTTAAAAACAAACTCAAAGCTGCTTACCTTCTCCCATAACACATTTTTAATACAGGTTCCCATCGGAATATATCTCAGCACACTTCAGAAATACTTTGTAGTAACTGTAACGGAGGACTCCACATCATATATCCAACTAAATTTTTATTTCTATTGTTTTCTTTATGGACCTCAATATCGCATTATTAACACAGGTTCATATAATGCTGTCAATAAGATTTTTTTCCAACACATAGTACCGCTCTGTAATTTTTGATGTTAAGATCTTAGAATATTTTTGAATGCCTCACATTTGCCATCATATTTAATTTCAACTTTTTCAAAAACAACAAGTCTTCTCGGTATACGGTTTGTTTTATTTTTGCCTTTGCCCCACTCATTCCGAATACCGTTATACTGTAGCCGCAAATTGCTCTGCCCGCAGAGCAACAGAAAAAACCGAAAGAAATTGCAACAATATTGCCAACACAAACTCTTGTTAAGTGGGGGGGTCTCATTTTCTTTGTTCTTCTTTCGTTTTGGTTGTACACACTCTGCTGCTTTGATCAAATACTCACTATTGCACACAACACTGTAGTTAAAGTCAAAGAGAGTTAAATCTCAAGAGAACACGATGCTCATAACAATTTTTGCGCTCATAAGTTGGAGGTGGGGTACGAATCGTTTGGTGTGGTGTTAGTGGTTTTGCACAATGAAAACTGCGAAGTATTGTTTGATTTTTTCCGCTTCACCTTTGCTTGCACATAAGAACAAGGCACTATAGATCTCATTTGTTCTTCGTCTCGACAAGGTTTTAATAAAAGATTTTTAAATTATTTTCACATGTTCTTATTGATTGCATACCTATTACACTTCCCGACACTTATTACCAACGCGTTAGATTTTGTAGATATTTTTTTGCAATAAGTTTGCAAACGAAAGCAACCAATTCTCTTGTCTACTTCTAATACGGCAAACAACTTTATAAACCACGACTGACTTGAGAACATGATGCTTGCTTTAGCTCTTCCCTTGGTATGGTTGTTTGCATAGCAGCAGTTGTTTGACTTTCTTATTAGTTACAAAAATCTATAGAGCCGAATGCCAGAACTCACGCACCGAATAACAAACGATGTTAACGCTCCGATCGCCCGAGAGTAACTAATTCAAAATGTGCAGGTCTATTTGATTTGCAGTCAGTACTGCAGGAATTATCAAAAAAACACTCCTGCGAATAAATGAAGCTGAAAGCTTTGCGCAGCAGAGTTGCGTTCTATCCTCTCATTGAGAGTTAAAAAGTCGAAGAACTTCAAGCGAAAAACACAATAATGTGGTTGGGTAGGTTATAAAGGCAATAATGGGAGAACATAGGTATGTGTGGGAGCAAACTGCATCTAACTAAGAAATTTGGAAACGAAAAGGAAAAGTAAGAAGATTTCAGTTGAGAACGAGAACTAAAGTAGTGGCGAAAACTCAGCCAACTGATATAGCAAAAATTCTTCTCTTTGGTGTTTCACATGTTTGGGATTCTACTGCATATTTGAATTTAAGAATACAAAATTTGGAAAAAGTTAATTTCTAGATAATACTAAAAAAAATAATTCAATTATTATAAAATTTTGCTTTCAAAACTATGGACGATAGATTAGATGACGATTTGGGGGGCGTTATTTTTCCCCAAAGGCGAAAGAGTCAAGCGAATTTGGCGATCACAATGTATACCACCAGCATAAAGGATTTTTATGGATGGCAGAAAAGAAATTACCGAAAAGAAAAATGAGCTAAGACAGACCAGGGCTAACATTGAGCGAAATATAGGGAGGAAATAAAATTGACCAATAAATAAGGCTTTTAGTTTTCCAAGATGTTCATTATGTTTATTTGGGGCTACGTTTACTTTAAGACAAATCGAGCATAATTTAAGGCTTTTAAATACAAATTTGCCCATGAACATTCCATTAAGGAACAGCGACAAACTTCTCACATGTCAATGAGTGCAGTCCGATTCAAGTTTAAGATCAATGATAAGGGTCTTTTATAGCCGAGCCGGAATGGCGTGCCGCAGTGCAACACCTCTTCAGAGGGGAAGTTTTTACATGGCATAGTACCTAATAAATGTCGCCAGTATTAGGAAGGGATAACTACCGCTGAAATTTCCATGATGGTCTCGCCAATATTTGAATCCAGGCGTTCAGCGTCATAGGCGGACATGCTAAGCTCTGCGCTACGGTGGCTTTCAGGACTTGAAAATTGAAAACCGTGCGTTTGGGCCTTTATTCACTATATGAAATTCCTTTACCACATACAATTTTGCAATTTTGTTTTAGATATGTTAACGAAGTTTTTTCCGACTGACAAGAATTCAAATATATTTTGTCTTTTCAGAAAATTTGAATTATTGCATTTTTGTCTTCCTAGAAAACATAATTGAAATTCGTCCTTTGGAAAATTCTTATCGAAATTTTGCCTTTATAGAAAACTTCATTGAAATTTTTTCATTGGAGAACAATTCACTCAAAATTTCGTCTTCTCAGAAAATTTCATAAAAAGTATATCTTCAGTAAAGTTTTGGCGAAATGTTTTTCTTGGGCTTGGGTATAAACACCACCCTTGCCTCCTGCCAGGCTTTCGGAGTATATGCAAGTCCTAGGCACGCTGTGAAAATTCTGACCAGACGAGGCGCCAGATAGTCTGCCTCTTTCTGTTGTAACGCCGGAAATATTCCATCAGGTCCGGGTGACTTAAATGGTTTGAAGCTCCTCAAGGATTCCTTCACCATAAATTCCGTTATTATAAACCTTCGATCAACGTCATTTTTGCAAGATTCCGGGGTCTCCGTGAGTCCCTTCGAATCCTGTGGAAAATGGGTTTTCATCAAAAGCCTCAACATGTCCTCCGTTGATTCTGCTCTCACTCCCATGTCGTCTACTAAAGTTTCAGTTTGGACATGGGTTTTTGAGAGAAGCTTTTTTATCTTGGCGGCGTAATTAACGCTATCGACATGTTCGCAGAAAAGCTTCCAGGAGGCACGTTTTACCGCTCTGGTAGTCTTATTGTATTCCTTGAGCCGTGTGTAATACACATCCCAATAAACTTCCGCTTTTTTACGACGTGTTCTGTTAAAAAGTCTGCGGACCTCTTTCCCAATATTGCAAATCCCCCCGGTTATCCAGGGGTTTTCTTGGGCTGATTTCCTTTCCCGAAGACGACGACTGTCGTCGAAGGACCCACCAAAGCAATCGTAATCCTGTTGACATTTTCTTCTATGTTTAGACAATCTAAATTATCTTGCCCAAGTCTTCTTCTGAGTAGCCTTCCGAATTTTGTCCAGTTGGGTTTCAACTTATTCCGAAAGCTTATCGGATTCAGCACTGGCCGTGCTATTCTAAACCTAATGTAGCGATGGTCAGAGAAAGAGTGTTCCATGGAGACCCTGCAATCCTGAATACTTCTGACGAGCTGTTTGACGGTATCAATACGTTCCGGCGATGCAAAACGCAGCGTAAAAATGTCCCCCCTAATCTCGCAGCTCATCATTTGTATGGGTGGACCCTCTACAGAGTCCTTTTTGAAATCACAGTCATCCATGAAGACTCAGGGGCCGTGCGCGCTTCCTTTGTTCCTGTTCCAACTTTGTCTACCTCCGCAGGACACTGTCTGGAGTCTACATTGCGGGATGGCTGGCTTGGTTTTCCCGATACCCTCATTGTTTCATTGACGCAGTCGCTGTCTGAATCCGAGTCAGAAACACCACCTTTACTTAAAGGCTGGGGACGAACTGTGCATAACTCTGGTTAATCGGTCTCTGCCTCATTTATTAGCTTGACGATTAGTTATGCCCTTGAAGCATTACTCTCGACTACAGGTGCCAAGGCACCCACACCTATAGAAGGGGAGGACAAGACGCTACGGTCTGACGCCACCACCGCAGATGTTGAGTCTTTGGAGTCCATTTCTAGCCTACTCCAAAAGGCTTTAAAATTTTTTTTCGTAATAGGTAGTACCTATTCCGAGATACGGATATTTTTTCTTTGAGGAGCGAAATAAAAACACGTCCGCTTCACTCAACGACTACAAGTTCACCTTCTTGCTTACCACGTGCCCGGTTTGAAACTATACAAGGGATACAGTTCGATATCTGCTTCTGGATTCTCTCTTTTGTCTTCTTAACTGAGAAGTGTCCTCTCTCATGAGCTTTTCTAATGATCTCGCTACGCATTGCCTTTGGTACAACAATCAATTCGCAACCTTCAACAAGTTTGTTCAAGATATCTCCTTTCATGAAGGAAATTTTCTCGAATTATGTTGAGATCTTCATCTACTGATCGTTAACGGCTTATTTTGGACGTCAAATTTTGTTCGTTTGATTATCATAATCAGCTGGAATATTTCCTAGTTTTGTTACTCATGTAATAGATTGGGTGAAGATGACCGTTTTTGGGGAACTTTTGCAAAAGTACCGCGCCATATCCATCTACTGAAGCGTCAGTATGAACCCCAGTCTCATAATTCAGGTTAAATATTTTCAAAACCGGTACATTATACAAAATGTGTTTAAGTCTGTTGAAGGCCACGATCTGTTCGTCGTCAAATCTGAATGGCATATCCTTTTTCGTCAAATCTGTTAATGAATTTGCTCTGAGTGCGAAGACCGGTATAAATTTCCTGAAGTATTTGGCCAATCCAAGAAATCTTTCTACTTAATTGGTATCTTGCGGCTGCGGGATGTTGCCAAGAAATTGGATTCTTCTTTTCAAAAAGTGAAAGTTAACGTTAAGTCCTTGCAAGTGTTCAAGTGTTCCTTGCAGGCTGGAACAATAAAATCAACGGTAACGCTATTGATTCTTGTTTGAACCGTTGAATGGAGCGGACGTTTTGTTATTTCGCTCCTAAAGAATTTTCCTGTAACTCGTAATAGGTCATTATTTTTGAAAGACAAATTTAAGTCACTCAAGGAAAACTGCGATAGAGGCATCCATTAGTCGATTGATTGTCTGGGTCTGTTACCAGTGGAGCGGCAGATCTAGAGACCTGGAGTAGGCTTAGAAAGGACTCCAAAGACAGCGGCGGTGATAGTGTCAGGCCGTACCATGTTGTCTGCTACTAAAACCTCGACTGGTGAAGCGGCTGCTCCAGGCTCCACTAGCCGACAGACAACTGGTCAGCAGGGGCTTTTGACGAAGACACCTGGTTCGAGTCTTAAGGACAAAACCGAACCATTTCTCTCTTCTTATGGCTATAATTTACCTAGGCCATCGGCCTTCCCCGACAAACCAACACTCTCTTTAAGAGATTGGAATAATAGAAGACGCATCGCTCTCAGGTTTATTGAGAGGCTTGGTGCGTATGATCCTAAAGACTCTTACTAATAGGGAGAGAGACTCCCTAAATTGGACTCGGGTATTCGTTGCACAGGCTACCCCAAAGACTAGGGCAAACAATAGTAAGATGGGTCCAAGAACCTTTGCCAATGTCGCTAGGGACAGTTTGCTGATGGCAGTTGTCGACAAAAGAATAGAACAGGGCTGCATACCTAGGAATAATTGGAGTGGGATAGTCAATGCACTGTCATCAGTATATTAATATGCTTTCGCGGAATTTCCTGGGTCTCCTACAGTTTGTGACGATACTGGCTGGTATCGGAGCCAATACGGACTAATTGCCTTCGGCTATCAACGGTCAATCGAAATGTATCGTTGTGCGCCAGATGCAGCACTAGATTTAGTCAAGAAGGAAGATGTTCCTTCTCGACCAATGGCGCATGCTTGGATATCAAGGATTCCCTCAGATCCTGAATCGATACTTGGAAGACTAAGGGAATGTAATCCCAATCTTTAAACCACCGACTGGAAGATTGGTAGATTGTATGAGGCTGATGGTGACCGGATACATGCAGTATTCGTACTCAACTCCGACTGTCTCGCAGATCTCAACAAGTCTGAAGGAGTTGTATCCTGCGAATTCAACAAGTTGAAACTGAAGGTCTATAGAAGCGGTGGGGTCAGGGGAATCAGGAGACGACTTAGCAGTTGTTGCTGAACACTTGCCTGAGGATTGCAGGACACTGAAAATCCCCCTGCCACAATCGAGACAGGAGGGGATGGCATCGAAACGGGACCCGACAAGCCCTGTGTGGGTGGGTCATCCGGATGGACTGGGCTCAAGGCGTGCGCCAGCGGGGAAGCACCCAACTCAAAAAGTACTTCGACAGCAGCGCCAGGGAAGCAACTAAGGAGGAATCGTCCGCACCGCAAATGTCCAATGTCCTGAGGAAGAGTGGTTCCACAGCTTTCTCACCAGCCTCTGGATGCGTACGGAAGCTCATCATGACAAGATCTAACGAAACTTGTGAGGATAAACTCCTGGCGGAATCAGAAGACGAGGCTAACACAAAAATGGTGGGAATTCAGAATCGTGACTATAGTTCGGTTTCTACACATAAATCTCCATCATTGTAAGGTAGCTTCGGTCCTCCAAATGGCAGGGGATTTGGTGTGGTTCTTATCCAGCAACCATGGGAGTGTGGAGGTATGGATCGTGGACTAAGAATTCCAGGATTTAAAGTACTCAAGGATACGGGAAATGGGAGACACAGAGCCTGTATTCTTGCAAAGGGTAGTCTAAAAGTTTTTTTCTTCTCTAAGGAAGGACTGCAGAAAACTTTTCAAAAGAGTAAAAGCCACGAGAGCATCACACGATTGGGACAACTATAAGGCTGAGCTAGGAAAATATAAGGGCGAGCTGAGAAAGGCTCAGAAAAACAAAACCTGGGTAGAATTCTGCAGCTCCGTGGAGGATACATCTAAGGCCTCTAGGCTAAGGAAGATTCTGTCCTCGAAACCTATTACGGTGGGGTATATTCAGAAGTCAGAGAATGTATGGACCATGTCCAGTGAGGAAACACTAGAACTACTCGTTGATACACATTTACCGGTAAATCCTTCAACAGGCAACGTGGCAGTAGAAGAGGTTGTCACTGGTATGCATTCGTCGGAGGTTATTAGGGAAATTGTGTCTGAGCCGAAAATCCTTTGGTCGATAAGAAGATTCAACTCCATTAAGTCGCCAGGCCCTGATGATGCATCACCGGTTGAACCTGATGGACTGGTTTCCTGGCTTAGGGAGATATACTCTGCTTGTATCAGAATGTCATATATACCTGTGGGATGGAGCGACACAAAGGTCGAAGGCGAAAGATTTTCGTCCTATTAGTCTGTTATCCTTTATAGCATGCATATTCTAAAGGTAAATCCAATGAAATAGCCCTTCACAACCTAGTCGGCTACATAGAGGGTTCTCTTGTTCTCAGTCATGAAGGAGTTGAAGTTTCTAGGCATCAACTATACCGCAAGAAAGTTTATTGATAACTTACTTACTAAAATATGCATTACGTCAGACTTTGGATCTGTGGATCTAAAAAGATGGGTCAGCAGAGCAACACCTCGTGGAGGTGTACTGTCCCCTCTACTTTGGAATATAGCCGCTAACAATGTATTACAAACCCTGAAAAAATGTGTAAAAGCGGTCGCGTATGCTGATGACGTGGCAATTGCGGTTAGGGGAAAGTTTCCCAGCACTCAAAGAGATATACTTCAGGAAGCTCTCTCTAAGTGCAACAGCAAAGTGGGCTACCGAAAGTGGTCTAGGTAAAAATCCGCGCAAGACAGAAGTATTAGTTCTTTTCAGCAGGAGATACAAGTTGCCTACAGTGGAACCTGTCTGCTTGGTAGGACAGAATGTTCCATTTACAGAAAGCGCAAAATACCTGGGTGTTTTGCTGTCCAGGAAATTGAACTTCAAATCCTACGATTTGGAAACGGTAAGGAAGGCAACTTTTGCCCTCTACACCTGCAAGAGGGCCATTGCCAAAAATTGGGGTTTTGGACCTCGTGTCATGCATTGGTTATATAATGCAGTTTTCAGACTCATACTGCTATATGGTGTTGTGGTATGGTGGACGGCGCTTCAAAAGTCCTCGTACTCCCCAATATTTATCCGGATTCAAAAGATGACTTGTTTGTGCATCACAGCCGCATTGAGGACGACACCATCTGCTGCACTGAATTTAATGCTACATCATATGCCTCTGGACATTGTGGCTTGACAATTTGTAGCGACCACTGCCTTGAGCTTAAGGGAGCTTTCTCATTGGCATAAATATCTTCTCAGACAGCCAGGCGGCAATTAAATCCCTGTATAATGTATTTTTGAACACAAAAACCGCCCTCGACTGTTGCAGATCTCTGAATGAGATGGCTGAATAGTTCAAGATTCAGGGGAATTGTAAAGTGGACGAGCTTGCGAGACTAGGAACTACCCAGGGGGTTAGGGCCAGGCCCGAATAACAACGAATGATAGATGGTCACAAGGAGGGGGCTGTGAGCATTCCAAATTTTAATACAATATTCGTATTCTACACTCCAATACCTTTCATTTGATACCTAAATTGTTCCTATCGGTCCACTTTTAATTTTGGATTGTGTTTTTGTTATAAGGGGGAGGGTCCGTCCCCCTTCCGATTTCATCATACACCATATGCGGAACAAACAAACCGAGTCCCATATATCCGTGATTGGCTAATGTGCCCATTTTACACATTTTGTGGGGGTGGGGTGACCCCCTATACTTCGACATGAATTTTTATGCCAGATTCGTTATCTACTCCCCCATACTTTTCATTTGATACCCATATTGTTCTTATCGATCCATTTTTGATTTGTGGGGTAACGGTGGAGGGTCCGCCCCCTTTCCGTTATCAATAAATTATAAAGCCTATTCCTTCTTCCTGACCAAATTCGTAATCTTCTCCCGAATACCTTTCATTTGAGTCCCATATTGTCATGATCGTCAATCTACTCTTGAATACCTTTCATTTGAATCCCATATTGTCTCGATCGGTCCACTTTTATTTTTGGGTAGTACTTTTGGGGTAAGGGGGAAGGTTCGCACCCCTTCCGATATCAAAAAATTATATAGCCTATGTTTCCTTCCAGACTAACCTACACAATCTGTGAAAATTTCAAGGTAATCGGTTCAGCCGTTTTTGAATCTATAGGGAACAAAAACACAAACCGACAAATTAACAAACACAAATTGAATTTTATATATAAGATAGTCTTTAATACCTTAATACCAAGCGATGCTGATTCTTTCATATACAGAAAAAATATTCATGCACATTTTCATTTTTTAAACATTTTGCTCTCAGCAAGTAGTCGATGCAATTCCGCACTGTTCAAGGAAGATCCTAATTCGCTTAAAAGAGCTTTTTTAAATTTGAACCAAGTTGTAATACCTCTTTCACTGGACACAAATAGTTTCGTTAAACCCGTCAGTGATTTCTTTGCGAATACAAATTTCTGGAATTCATCCCAATGCATGACAGTTGCCATTTCCTCAAACTCTTCGAGCCACGATTTGATTGACAATGTACCAGATCCGTCAAACTACCTGATTGAATCTTCGATGTAAAGTTCATTGAAAATCTGGATGCATTCACACTTTCCACGTTCCACTGTGCTGAACAATGTTTGTTTACATTTTTTTCGTCCGTTGTGTTGTCTTTATTTTTGCAACGTTTTTTCGGTTCTCTCTCTCTCTTCGTTGTGTTGGTGCTTGAACTTCGTCCAGACAAAAGATGCTCATCTTTTATAATAGCAGTCGTGTGGCACACAAGTTAACTTCATTATCCTGTTCCCGCTCAACTTCATCTGATACGTTATTCTTTGCCTCGTCGTCATCGTCACCCGAAACTTCATTACTTTTGCTTCTTATCATAATCAGAGTTTGATAGGTCTCATCGGCGCTCGTCGTTTTCTGCTCGTCGCAGATTTCATTCTCTTCGTTTTCGGCGTCGTCGTCACAATCATTAACAGCAGCAGCAATCAGCAAAATCCCACCACACCACATTGTATACCCACCACCGAAGGATGAGGGTGTATTCATTTGGCATTCCGTTTGCAGCACATCGAAATATTCATTTCCGACCCTATAAAGTATATATGTATATTCTTGATCGTCGTAAAAATCTAAGACGATCTAGCCACGTCTGTACGTCTGTCTGTTGAAACTTTGCACAGATTCTCTTTTTGTTCATTAGCAGGTTAAATATCGCACTATATCTTGATATAGCCCTCATATAGACCGATCCGATGGGCCCAAAAAAGCTACATTTATTATCCGATTTTGCTGAAAATTAGGACAGCGAGTTGTGTTAGGCCAGTCGATATCATTCCTCAATTTGGCTCCGATAGGTCCAGATTTGGATATAGCTGCCATATAGACCGATATCTCGATTTAAAGTTTTGGGCCCATAAAAGCCACATTTATTATCCGATTTCGTTGAATTTGGTAACAGTGAGTTGTGTTATTGCCTTCGACATCCTTTTTCAATTTGGCACAGATCGGTCTAGATTTGGACACAGCTGACATATAGACCGATCCGCCAATTTAAGGTCTTGGGTATATAAAATGCGCATTTATTTTCCCATTTGGACGAAATTTGGGACAGTAAGTTGTGTTCGACCCTTCGACTTTCTTCAAGTTAGCCCAGATTTGGCTATAGCTGGTATATAGACCGATCTCTCGATTTAAAGTTTTGGGCCCATAAAAGCCACATTTATTATCCGATTTCGTTGAATTTTGTGACAGTGAGTTGTGTTATTGCCTTCGAAATCCTTCTTCAATTTGGCCCAGATCGGTCCAGATTTGGATATAGCTGCCATATAGACCGATCTCTCGATTCAAGGTTTTGGACCCATAAAAGGCGCATTTATTTTCCGATTTCGTCGAAATTTGAGATAGTGAGTTGTGTTAGGCCCCTCGACATATTTCTGCAATTTGGCCCAGATCGGATTCGATTTGGATATAGCTGCCGTATAGACCAACCTCTCGATTTAAGGTTTTGGGCCCATAAAAGGCACAATTAATGTCCAATTTCTCCGAAATTTGGGACAATGAGTTTTACTAGGCCCTTCAAGACCCCTCTTCAATTTGGCCCAGATCAGTCTCGATTTAAAGTCATGGCCCCATAAAAAGCACATTTATAATCCGATTTCGCTGAAATTTGACACAGTGACTTATGTAGACACGTCAAGTGTGGTAGAACATATGGAAGTAACATCCGTACAAATCTCGGTTCAACTCCGTCCAAACCAATAGCATTTGACATAACACGGACAAAACTCTGATAAATTTCCTCATTGCTAACACATCTTAACTCAAAAGGACTGCGGGCATCAAAAACGAAAGCCGGCCCATCATCATCACTGTAAAATTGCGTGTCCGTTTGTAATTCGGATATGCTTACGAAGGTCCTGTTGAGTTCATCTAGATCCCGATTTTATCGAGTGTTTGACTTGGGTTTACCCTCTTCGATGTCATGTATCACCTTCCACTTACACTTAGAGCCCACTGCGCAATCAAATCTTCAAGAATTGTACTCCATTTTAGCCGCATTAATAAAACTGTTAACTTTTCTCCTGGTTTCAAGGAATTCTCTTTCAGCTCTGGAGACTTGAAACGCTTTCATCTACTCTAAGCCAAGTCCCTGTCCTCGATAAGCGCCTTAATTCGTGAATTGAACCATGGCTTTGTGTTGGCCGAGGCCCTTTTAATCCTTATTGGAAGTGTTGCATCGTAGAGACGTAAAATGAAAGCCGTCTGCTGATCGAAAGTTAAAAGTTTAAATATGTCATCCCAGTTCACCTGGTAGACCATACCAACTAAATGTTCATAATTCAAATTTCCGTAGTCACGATACGATATGTCCTCTCCTCTTCCTCCCACAAAGCAAAATCGTAGGAACAGAAATCTGATCATACAATAATATCTTCAAAGAATTATTGACAAAGAACAAATCTAAGAGTGTATTGACGGTTGACGTAAAATGTATGGGGTTTGTGTTATAGGTGACGAACAGGCCAAGTGTCAACATAGCATCAGTCAGAGTTGAATCTATAAGTATGTTTGAGTTAAAGTCCCCAGTGATTATAACATCAGTATAACCCAGTGTTAGGGACTCCAGTACATCCTGAAGCCCTACTACAAACTTATTCTCTGTTCGAACTGTAGATCTCTCTTGCTTCTGCTTTTCGTTTTCACGTAGGAATAAACCAATCCCATGGCAGCCGGTTGTACGTAACGGATTGACTCGATAGAGTTCTTAATCGGCAATGCCTGCCGCCTCGGTGTATAACACACAGCTACAACAACAAGAACAACCTAAGAATAAACAGTTTATTCACACTTTCAGCAAGGCTCATTATTTCCACCATACTATTTCGATTAAAAGTTATATGATTTGCATCCTCTCAATGAGAGGCTCTCATTGAACATTATTCTGCTGCAGAGAGCTTTCGGCTGCGCCTGTTCTCAAAAATGAATTTTGATAACTGCTTCATTAGTGCATTATATTTCGTGCAGCAAAGTTTGGTTTAGTTTCTTTCGGGCGATCGGCGCGTGAACATCGTTTGTAATATGGTGCGGGATTTTGGCTTTCAATCAATATGTTTTTGAAATTGCAAAGAAAATAAAACAATTTGTGTGCTTTATAAACAAACTAACAATCAACACCAAAAGCAAAAGAATGTTTTGGACAGTGGTAGCTTATAAAAATACGGCACAAATCTTAAATCTTAGCTGTTTTAGATGAACTGGTGGCTGTAGCTACATTATCAATGGCGTGTAGTGTGAAATCCAAGCAGTAAGAACAGAAAGAAATCGTAGTATGAAAATAGTTTTTCTAAATTCTACCCAACTAATTAATTAATTAAATATGTAGTGCCTTATTCTTAAGCACGAGTATAATAAGCAAAGTGGAAACGGAAAAAGAGAAATACCTAGTAAAAGCCCAAACACCTTACCATTTTTTGCTCCCCTACTCCGGTGTGCGAGCAAAATTTTGTTTTTTGTATTTTCTCTCATCTCTCATTGGCTCTCACTTGGCCTCACTTGTACGAGAGCTTGATCAATGCACAAAGAAAGAGTGCGTACAATCAAAGACAAAGAAGAACAAAGAAACACGAGTCCCCTGCTTAAGCATAATGAACTGTGTTGGTGTTGTTTTTGCAAATTATCGTCGGTTAGCTCGGTTGCTCTGCCGACAGAGCTGTTCGCGGATAAAGTGGACTGTTATGTTTTCGGCGTGTGTGTTGCAAAAACAAAAACTTTGCAAACAACAAAAATGTGAATTGCTAGTTAAAGGGGGACTGTTAGGTTTTCCTCGAGTGTTTTTAATAAAAAAAAACATGTGTTTTTTGGTTTGGAAAAGGATAAAGTGTGCATAAAAGTTCATGTGTATAAACTGAATTTTCTATTGATAACGCTAAAGTACACGTGTAGAACAGCTCAAAGGCAGAATAAAACGAGAAACATAAAAAAATGCAAATCATGAATACATTGAATGTATGCTGACTTACAAAGATGATGGGTGTGTGTGCCGGATGGTTCAGGAATTTAATGTGAATGAAGGTAAGCGACCAAGATGGCATGTTTTTAAATACCTATCAAAATCAAATGGAGACCACCGTAGCCCAGAGGTTAGCATGTCCGCCTAAGACGCTGAACGCCTGCGTTCGAATCCTGGCGAGACCATCAAAAAAATTTTCAGCGGTGGTTTTTACCTCCTAATGCTGGCAACATTTGTGAGGTACTATGACCTGTAAAACTTCTCTCCAAAGAGGTGTCGCATTGCGGCACGCCGTTCGGACTCGGCTATAAAAAGGAGGCCCCTTATCATTGAGCTTAAACTTGATTTGGACTGCACTCATTGATATGTGAGAAGTTTGTAATGTTCATGGGCAAAATTTCCATTTGCAATCACAATCAAATAATCATTACAATTATGTGTGAGAAAATGGGGACAGCGTATAGACAGATAAATACATGATCCTAAATCGCGTAAAATGAGATCTAGAACGATGGTTTAGAACATTTTTTTAAACACATGTCGATTTCTAAAACAATTTCTATTATGAAAATGGCAAACATGTGTAGCTTTTTTTATATGTTAGTCGTTTTAAGCATGATAACGAAATAATGATGGAGGCATTTCAGGTTTTTAAACGAAAAACTGCAAAATTAGAAAAAAGTTAAAGTTTAACGATACGAATTGTGTTCTAGCAGCTCATTAGTTACTTAACGATCTCTTGTGTTCAAAAATTGTTTGAATCACCCTTGGCATAGAGTTGGTTCCGTTTTGGCGAACCGAACGTGTATAAGTAACTACGAAGTTTTAATTTAATTTTGACCAAAATTCATTTGAGTTGGACGAAGGACGTCCTCTTATTAGGGTTTTAACAATATTTCAATGATTTTCAATCCAATTTAAAATAGGAGAGTTTGGGGCCGCCCGAAGAAAGATATTTTATTGCTCCTATACCAAGGTTATCTGTATTAGGAAATGTGCTTAAACCTGACTTGCTTATAGTCTTCAGATAATGTAAGGATACAATTCTGTTAAATTTGAACTTAATTTGTAGATATTACGATGTCATGTACACGATACATTCCCCAAACCATGATATTTCCAACAAAATGTTCGACGGCTTATACGGTGTACTTGGGGTTTGCTGAGTCTTTAGCCGGTGTCATTACCAGGGCTGCGGAATCGAGTTTTTAAGGACAAAGTCAAAGTCGGACTATTGAGCCGGAGTCGGAGTTTGGTTTTGAATTGAGAACGCTTGCCCCGACTCTGAACGGCTACACAGTAGTCGCTGCCATTGGCCAAAATTAAAAAAATTAAAGTCTAATGTTTGAATTATCTTAATATCGTCCGATCTTTACAATAGCTGGATCAGATGGAAGGAGGCTTAAAATCCACTCACAAGGATCCTTAATAGGCATATCGGTCTATATGGCAGCTATATCTAAATATAGTCCGATCTGAACCATATTTAGATCGGATGTCAGAAGGCTTAAAATAACTCACCGTTTCAAATTTCAGCGAAATCGGGTTATAAATAAAGCTTTTTTAGGCTTTAGACCCCTTATCGGCAGATCGGTCTATATGACAGCTATATCTAAATAAAGTCTAATCTGAACCATATTTGGATCGCATGACGGAAGGCTTAAGGCAACTCACTGCTTTAAATTTCAGCGCAATCGGTTTAGAAATAAAAATTATGGGCTTCAGACCCTTTAACGGCAGATCGGTCTACATGGCAGCTATATCTAAATAAAGTCTTATCTTAACCATATTTGGGTCGCATGACGGAAGGCTTAAGACAACTCACTGTTTCAAATTTCAGCGAAATCGGTTAATAAATGTAGATTTTATGGGTTCCAGACCCTTAAACGGCAGTACGGTCTGTATGGCAGCTATATTTAAAAATAGTTCGATCTGAAACATATTTGGGGCAGCTGTCGGGAGGCTTAAAACAACTCACTGTTTCAAATTTCAGCGAAATCGGGTACAAAATAAAGCATTTATGGGCTGCAGACCCCATATCGGCAGATCGGTCTATATGGCAGCTATATCTAAATATAGTCCGATCTAAACCATATTTGTGTTGGATGACGGAGGGATTAAGACAACTCACTGTTTCAAATTTCACCAAAATCGGATAAAAAAATAAAGCATTTATGGGCATTAAACCTTTTTTCGGCAGATCTGTCTATATAGCAGTTATGTCCAAATATCGTCCAATTTGTTCCGCTCAAAAACTTAACCAGTGTGCATCAAAGAGACATATCTGTGCCAAATTTCAGCTCAATATCTCAATTTTTGAAAGCTGTAGAGTGATCACAACATATGGGCGGACAGACCCACGGACATCGTTAAGTAGTCTTAGAATTTTACGACGATCCGAAATGTACATACTTTGTACGGTCGCAAATTGATATTTCGATGTACTGCAAACGGAATGACTAAATTAATATACCCACTATTCTGTGGTGTTGCGTATAAAAAGCTAAAAGCCTCAATTATTTATTCCCTCACAATAATACGTTAAATGTTAGCCCTGGTCCATCGTAGCTCATTTTTCTTTTTTTTTATAAACTGGCGTGAGGTCTGTTACCCATCATTAGGTTAGGCAATTTTTTTTCGGTCATCCATAAAAATCCTTTATGCTGGTTATCGTGATTGCGAAAAATTCGCTTGACTCTTTCGCCTTTGGGGAAAAATAACGCCCCCCATATTGTCAACTTATCTATCTAGCATATTTTGGAAGGCAAACTTTTATAATAGCTGAATTTTTGTTTTTTATGTTACCTAGAAATTGAATTTACCCAAATTTTGTATTCTTAAATTCGAATATGCAGTACAATCCCAAACATGTGAAACACCAAAAGAGAACTTTTGCCATAACAGTTGGCTGAATTCCCACCTCTTTTATCAATTCTCTTTCTCATCTGAAATCTTCTTACTTTTCCTTTTCGTTTCCAAGTATCTTAACAAGGTGCAGTTTGCTCCCACACATATGTTCTCCCATTATTGCATTCATACCTACCCAACCACATTATTGTGTTTTTCGTTTAAAGTTCTTCGTCTTGTTAACTGTCAATGAGAGGATAGAACGCAACTCTGATGCGCAAAGCTTTCAGCTTCATTTATTCGCAGGAGTGTTTTTTTGATAATTCCTGCAGTACTGACTGCAAAGCAAAGCGACCTGCACATTTTGAATTAGTTACTCTCGGGCGATCGGAGTGTTAACATCGTTTGTTATTCGGTGCGTGAGTTCTGGCATTCGGCTCTATAGATTTTTGTAACTAATAAGAAAGTCAAACTATTGCTATGCAAACAACCATTGGGAAGAGCTAAAGCAAGCATCATGTTTTCAAACCGTGGTACTTTATAAAGGTATTTGCCGTATTAGAAGTAGACAAGAGAATTGGTTGCTTTCGTTTGTAAACTTATTGCAAAAAAACTATCTACGGAAACTAAGGCGTTGGTTATAAGTGTTGGGAAGAGTAATAGGTATGCAATCAATAAGAACATGTGAAAATAATTTAAAAATCTTGTCGAAGCGAAGAACAAATGAGATCTATAGTGCCTCGTTCATATGTCCAAGCAAAGCGGAAAAAATCAAACAATACTTCGCAGTTTTCGTTGTGCAAAACCACTAACACCACACCAAACGATTTGTACCCCACCTCCAACTTATAAGTGCAAAAATTGTTTTGAGCATCGTGTTCTCTTGAGATTTTACTCTCTTTGACTTTAACTACAGTGTTGTGTGCAATAGTGAGTATTTGATCAAAGCAGCAGAGTGTGTACAACCGAAACGAAAGTACAAAGAAAAATGAGTCCCCCACATTCAGAAGAAGTTGTGTTGGCAATGTTGTTGCAATTTATGCTACGGCTGGCTTAGTTGCTCTGCGGGCAGAGCAGTTGCTGGCTGCTGCATAACGGTATTCGGAGTAAGTGGGGCAAAGGCAAAAATAAAACAAACCGTATACCGAGAAGACTTGTTGTTTTTGGAAAAGTTGAAATTAAATATGATGGCAAATGTGAGGCAATAACACCATAGTTAAAGAAAGAAGGCAATCAAAAATACAAAAAGATCTAAACATCATAAATGACAGAGTATTGTGTCCGAAAAAATTCTTTTTGACAGCATTATATGAACCTGCGTTAATAATGCGATATTGAGATGCATAAGGAAAACAATAGAAATAAAAATTTACAACGATTTATCATGCTGAGTCCTCCGTTACTGCTACTCAAATAGTTCTGAAGTGTGCTGAGATAGATTGCGATGCAAACCTGTATTAAAAATTTGTTATGGGAGAAGGTAAGCAGCCTTAAATGCTTGTTTTTAAAATAAATAGCTTTTATTTAATAAATATTGTTGCTTTAATTTTTTTTTAATTTTATTATTGCTTTTAAAATTAAAAAGCTTTGATAGTATGTTTTTTAAATTTCTATAGACTTTATTTTTTTAAATACTATTGTTTTTTCAACACCCAAGTATAGAAACATATTTTCATTTTTATCCAATTTTACCTACGGATGAAGTTCAAAGAGTTTTTCTAAACAAATTTTATACATACCAAACACGAATCCATTTTAAAAATTTAATTTTTAGCCAAAAAAACATTATGTGTTTTAAATTTTTAAAACAAAATTTCATTAAAATGTTACCTTTGTAGAAGTTTTAATTAACATTTAGTTTATTTTAGAAGTTTATAGATAATTTGGTTTTAGGAAAAATTTTAGTATTTCGAGATAAATTTATAGAAATTGAATTTAATGTGCAATTTTTATTAAAATTTTATTTAAAAAAAATTTATGGAATTTTGTCTATAGAGAAAATTTCCAAGCAATTTTGTCATTAGAGAAAATTTCATAAAAATTTGGGTTTTAGAAAACATTTCATAGAGATTATGCGTCTAGAAAAAATTTCATAGAAATTTTGTCTTTAGAGAAAATTTCATAGAAATGTTGTCTATAGAGAAAATTTCATAGAAATTTTGTCTTTAGAGAAAATGTCATAGAAATTTTGTCTTTAGAGAAAATTTCATAGAAATTTTGTCTTTAGAGAAAATTTCATAGAAATTTTGTCTTTAGAGAAAATTTCATAGAAATTTTGTCTTTAGAGAAAATTTCATAGAAATTTTGTATTTAGAGAAAACTTCATAGAAATTTTGTCTTTAGAGAAAATTTCATAGAAATTTTGTCTTTAGAGAAAATTTCATAGAAACTTGTCTTTAGAGAAAATTTCATAAAAATATTGTCTTTAGAGAAAATTTCATAGAAATTTTGTCTTTAGAGAAAATTTCATAGAAATTTTGTCTTTAGAGAAAATTTCATAGAAATTTTGTCTTTAGGGAAAATTTCATAGAAATTTTGTCTTTAGAGAAAATTTCATAGAAATTTTGTCTTTAGAGAAAATTTCATAGAAATTTTGTCTTTAGAGAAAATTTCATAGAAATTTTGTCTTTAGAGAAAATTTCATAGAAATTTTGTCTTTAGAGAAAATTTCATAGAAATTTTGTCTTTAGAGAAAATTTCATAGAAATTTTGTCTTTAGAGAAAATTTCATAGAAATTTTGTCTTTAGAGAAAATTTCATAGAAATTTTGTCTTTAGAGAAAATTTCATAGAAATTTTGTCTTTAGAGAAAATTTCATAGAAATTTTGTCTTTAGAGAAAATTTCATAGAGAAAATTTTATAGAAATTTTGTCTTTAGAGAAAATTTCATAGAAATTTTGTCTTTAGAGAAAATTTCATAGAAATTTTGTCTTTAGAGAAAATTTCATAGAAATTTTGTCTTTAGAGAAAATTTCATAGAAATTTTGTCTTTAGAGAAAATTTCATAGAAATTTTGTCTTAAGAGAAAATTTCATAGAAATTTTGTCTTTAGAGAAAATTTCATAGAAATTTTGTCTTTAGAGAAAATTTCATAGAAATTTTGTCCTTAGAGAAAATTTCATAGAAATTTTGTCTTTAGAGAAAATTTCATAGAAATTTTGTCTTTAGAGAAAATTTCATAGAAATTTTGTCTTTAGAGAAAATTTCATAGAAATTTTGTCTCTAGAGAAAATTTCATAGAAATTTTGTCTTTAGAGAAAATTTCATAGAAATTTTATCATTAGAGAAAATTTCATAGAAATTTTTTTCCTTAAATAAAATTTGTCTTCTTTTTTGATTTCTTGAGCGTATAGAGTGTGTTTTTCTTATCCAATTTGGCTGAAATCATAAACGTGGTATTTTTTATGACTTCCAACATTCATGACAAGTTCGGTCCATGTCGGCCCATAATTTTGTGTTTCTCACATATATTTGAAAATGTCTCATTTGCATGAAATACACGGTGGAGGGTTTATAGGATTTGGCCCGGCTTAACTTTATGCAGTTTTACTGGTTTTATATTCAAAATCCTGTTTTATATTGAAAATCGTGGCGAGTCCTTAAGAAAAAATGTTCAGCGGTGGTTTTCCCTGCTTATGCTGGCAACATTCGTGAGGTACTATACCATGTAAAAATTTCTCGCCAAAGTTGTGTCGCACTGCGCCACGCCGTTCGGACTCGACTATAAAAAGCAGGCCTCTTATCGACCTTTAACATGAATCGAACTGCCCAGATTGATGTATGATATGTTTGTGCCTGTTCCAAAGTGGAATATTCCTTGGTAAAATTTGCTTTTGCAAATTTGTATATTCAAAACCCACCCAATTTTAAGTTTTTTTTAGCTTGACAAGCGCAAATGTGTTCAGTTTGGCTTCATAAGTGAGGGATTCTAGAACAACGAATAGTATGAACCATAAGTTAATATTTACCCACATGTATGTTTGCCTTAAAGTTGCTAAAGTTTTTAGCTGTTCATAGTTATTTTCTCGAAATGCAGTTACTTGCACCTAAATGCTCTCATTATTTTTACCACTTCTTCTTCCCTTTTCCTGTGCCTTCTACTTTACGTTGCCATGTGCCATCGCCAAGAGCAGTTTACTTACACAAATATGATCTCTCGGTTCTTACTTCGTCGATTGAGAGTTCAGTATTTTGTATATTTCTCTATGAGAGGCTCTCATTGGACACAGTTCTGCTGCAGAAAGCTTTCGGCTTCATATGTTCTCAGGATTACTTTTGAAAATTTCTTCAATAGTCCAAAATGATTCGCCCAGCACAATTTGAATTAGTAATTCTCGGGCGATCGGAGCATTACCATCGTTTGTTATTCGCTGTGTGCTTTCGGGATATGTTCACAAATTTCTCTCAAACAGTCAAACAATTGTTGCTTTAGAACAATCAAGCAAAGCCAACAGTTTAAGCAAAACAGAAGTGTGTTAAATCAGTAGTAGTGTGGCGGCTAGCAGAGAAACCCTCAAAAAATAGAACGCACCACAATTATTTTTTATAAAAAGGAACTATTTTAATGTTTATTTTACGAAGTTTAAAAGATGACTGAAAAAATTTCAAATGTGATGTCACATATATAAGACAAAAAATCAAGGCCTCCTTGGTTACAATAAGCAAAAGAAAATAACAAAATTAACATGAACAGAACAGAATAAAAAGAAAACAATTAAAGGTAAAAGTCATAGCCTACTTAAAAATAAAATGTACAATTTCATGTATTGGAGTTTAAAGTAAATTATGCAACAGGCAATGCCAACTATGTTAAGAAATACTTTGGTAATTGAAGTGTCACCACAGTACTCCCCCTCCAGCGTTGTTACTCAGCGAAACGAACCTTTTTTGTTGCTTTTCTTAACACCCTCTCAGAACAGGACATGTCTTCTTGCAGAGTGCACGGCTTGAGTCTATCAATGGACACTACCTTTTCCTTGCCGTCTACAAGAATTTTGAAAATTTTGTCGTTTCTTGATATAACTTTATATGGTCCATCATATGGGGGTTGCAAAGGTTTCTTGACCGCATCGCACCGCAAAAACACGTATTGACACGTCTTCAATTGATCACTCACGTATTCTCTATTGCTGGAATGATGTCCAGTGACTAATGGCTTAAGTCCAATGATTTTGTTCCGGAAATTCACAATCCAATCTGAGTCATCTTGAGTCGGTTTTGCATCAACAACAAGTTCACCTGGTAGAGTCAATGTACTTCCATACACCATTTCAGCAGAAGAAACATTACTATCAGCTACAACTCTAGATCTTAAACCAAGCATAATAAGAGGTATAGCTTCTACCCAATTTGCACCTGCATGACATCTTAAAGCTGATTTCAATGTACGATGCCATCTTTCAACGAGTCCATTCGCTTGTGGGTGATATGGAGTTGTGTGCTTTACCCTTGATCCAAGTAATAGAGCTAATTTACGAAAAAGTCTGCTTTCAAATTGCTTTCCTTGGTCCGTAACTATTTCTTTTGGTACGCCAAATCGGGAAATCCATGCACTCACAAATGCTGAAGCAACAGTTTCCGCCTTGATATCTAGAAGTGGTATGGCTTCTGTCCACTTTGTGAATCTGTCAATACAGGTTAAAATATACCTGTAACCTTGGCATGGAGTCAATGGACCAACGATATCTATATGTATGTGTTTGAATCGCTGCGATGGTGGCTTGAATTCTCCAAATGGACTTTTGGTATGTCGCTGTACTTTTGAGCGCTGACATTCCATGCAACTTCTGCACCATTCTGTCACATCCTTTTTCAAAGACTTCCATATGAAACGCGAACGAATTAGGTCTACCGTGCCTCTAATACCTGGATGCGAAAGGTTATGAAGAGTATCAAACACCAATCTTCTGAAGGACTGCGTAATATAGGGTCTCGTTGTAGTGCCAGAAGTATCACAGTAAATCTTGTGACCATCCATCTTGATCAGCCTTAAGTCTACGCCGGAGGTTTTGTTGTCTAATAAAGATTTCAATTCTTCATCGGAAATTTTCTCCTTGGCTAAAACTGCATAGTCCAAACATTGTGGAGTATTAATGGCTTGTATGCGGGACATGGTGTCGGCTACAACGTTGTCTTTTCCGTGTATATGGCGAATATCGGTAGTGAATTGCCCAATATAGTCCAATTGTCGTAGCTGCCTGGGAGATGCTTTTTCCGGCCTCTGCTTAAATGCAAAAATTAGCGGCTTGTGGTCCGAAAAAATGCAAAATTTACGACCTTCTAGAAAATATTGAAAATGCTTCAATGTGGAATAAGCAGCTAGGAGCTCGCGGTCGTATGCACTATATTTGGTTTGAGTCGATGTAAGCTTCTTGGAATAAAAACCAAGCGGTTTCCACTCACCATTTATAAATTGCTGCAGTACGCCACCCATAGCGTAATCTGAAGCATCAACACATATTGAAGTGGGGGCATTCTCACTGGGGTAACTTAAAAGAACTGCATCAGCTAGTTGCTTCTTACATAATTCGAAAGCTTGCTCCCTCTCTCCGGTCCATATGATTGTTGACTTGTCATTCTTATTATTCCCTTTGTATATAGAATGAAGAATGGCTTGAGCTTTGGCAGCATCAGGCAAAAATCGGCGATAAAAATTTACCATACCCAAGAATCGTCGTAAATCTTTAACGGTTTCTGGAAGCTTGTAGTTTTGAATGACTTCGACTTTGCTGGGTAATGGTTTAATCCCATTTGAAGTTACCAAATATCCCAGAAATTGCAATTCGGGCACTCCAAAAGTACACTTTTTAAGATTGATGGTGAGTCCAAACTCTCGTAATCTTTCAAATAATTTGCGGATATGTTGTTTGTGTTCGTCGATGCTCGTGGAAGCTACCAGAATATCATCAATGTAGACATATACAAAATCTAGGTCTCTCGTCACTTCGTGCATAAAACGTTGAAAAGTTTGTGCAGCGTTGCACAAACCAAATGTCATTCTGGTAAATTCATAATTACCTATTGGAGTAGTTATTGTGGTCTTCTTGATGTCGTCTTCTGCCACAGGAATATGATGATATGCTTTCACCAAATCGATTGTGCTGAATACTTTTTTGCCATCGAGGAGAGCGCCGAAGTCGTGGATGTGCGGTACGGCGTACCGATCTGGAATAGTTCGAGCATTCAGACCTCGGTAGTCTCCACATGGGCGCCACTCACCGTTAGATTTCTTTACCATATGAAGCGGACTAGACCAACTGCTATTTGATGGTCTACAAATTCCCAGTTTCACCATTTCTTCGAATTCTTTTTTCACTTTTAAAAGCTTTTCAGGTGAAAGACGTCTTGGCCTGCATGAAACCGGTGGTCCGTTCGTTGTTTCAATGTAATGCTGAATTGAATGTTTAGCCTTTGAATTGAAGTTGATTTTGGTCAAATCCATAAATTCCTGGATAATTGGTGAGAACTCTGACGGAAACGACACATCCGCTACAAACAAGTCACTCACAGAGGCAATAGAACCTTTACAGCATAGTTTCGAGTTCGGATCTATCAAGCTATTGTTCTTAATGTCAATCAGTAATCCATATTTACCAAGAAAATCTGATCCAATAATTGGCTTCTCAATGTCAGCAACAACAAAGTTCCATTTGAATGAACGATTTAAACCCAAATCTACGGTTAGCGTTTTTGTTCCAAATGTTTGAATAGGTGTTTTATTAGCCGCATATAACACGAGACTGTCTGGAGGTTGCTTGCGTTGAGATTTTGAAACAGGATAAACAGTCAAATCGGCTCCCGTGTCCACCAAAAACCTGATTTTCGATTTTATGTCTCGAACAAACAGGCGACAAATCTCTTGGCTGCAACCGTCTGTCACCAATGACGGTGCGCCATTTAGTTTTCCGAAGCGTTGTAATTGCACGGAGACACACACTTTTTCGCTTTGTCCCCGAACTTAAAATGGTACCAGCAAAGCGATTTGTCTCTCTTCGATGATTTTGATCGACTTCGTTTTCCAGACTTTGATTTGCTGCGGCTTCTTGATTTTCCAAATGAATCCATCTTTGCACAGAGATTCTCTAGCTTTCTCTCTATATCCTCAAGACGGCTGTTGGAAGGAGTAACCGCACACACTTCTGAATCGGCGCAATCGGAAATTTTGTCGGCCATTGTGGCAAGCTTATCCAAGTTGTCATCGCTGACGGAAAGAATTGCTTTCATCTGACTGGGAAGACGCTGCATCCAAAGTTGCTTTAAAATCTCGTCCGATACCTTACCTTGAGCCAAATTTCGCATCCCGCTCAATAATTCGGATGGCTTCTTGTCTCCAAGTTCGATTGTTGTCAGGAGTTTTTTCAAACGTTTTTCTTCGGAATCGGAAAAACAGCTCACCAATTTGTCCTTTAATGTTCCATACATATTCACAGCTGGGGGATTGATTACGATGTCATGAACCTTTTCAAGGATGCTGCTCTCAATTGATGCGACAATCGTATGGAATTTCGTGGAATCTTGCGTTACGCCTGCCATTAAAAATTGCGATTCCATTTGTTTAAACCAGAGCAAGGGATCCGCATGCCAAAATGGTGGGGCTTTAATCGCTACGCGAGAAATTTCCATTGATGTTGAAGAACTGCCTTCTGACGTCGACATATTCCTCAATGGGTTTTTGGGCACAAAAAGTTGATATACGTATTCAAACAGTTGTCGGGGGTCACCAAATTTGTGGCGGCTAGCAGAGAAACCCTCAAAAAATAGAACGCACCACAATTATTTTTTATAAAAAGGAACTATTTTAATGTTTATTTTACGAAGTTTAAAAGATGACTGAAAAAATTTCAAATGTGATGTCACATATATAAGACAAAAAATCAAGGCCTCCTTGGTTACAATAAGCAAAAGAAAATAACAAAATTAACATGAACAGAACAGAATAAAAAGAAAACAATTAAAGGTAAAAGTCATAGCCTACTTAAAAATAAAATGTACAATTTCATGTATTGGAGTTTAAAGTAAATTATGCAACAGGCAATGCCAACTATGTTAAGAAATACTTTGGTAATTGAAGTGTCACCACAGTAGCTAACGATATGTTTGCAATAATAGAATAAGGAATAGAACTCGCTTCTTAACGTGTTACAAAAAAGTTTGTATAGAAACTTAACCGTCGGTTGAAAATGTTTCGAAGTGTGAAATGCAATCAATAAGAAATTGTGTAAACAACATTAAAAGACTTTGGTAAAGTCGTTTCGGAAGAAAAACTTATTATGATTCGTAGTGCCTTGTTCTTATGTACGAGCATAGCAAATAAAGGGGAAACGGAAAAAAGTTAAAACGGCTTCGCAGTTACCGTCATGCAAAACCGCGAACACCACATAAAATGATTTGTACCCCACCTCCAACATAAAAGCACAAGAATTGTTTTGAGCATCGTGTTCTCTTCAGATTTTACTCTCTTAGATTTAAACTAAACGGCTGTGTGCAATAGTGAGTATTTGATCAAAGCATCAGAATGTGTACAACCACAACGAAAGAAGACCAAAGAAAAATGAGTCTCCCCCATATTCAGAAGAAGTTGTGTTGGCAATGTTGATGCGATTTTTTCGGTGTGCTCTGCGGGCAGAGCAGTTGGTGACTGCTGTAGAACGGTATTAGTAGTGTGTGGTGCAAAGGCAAATATAATACAAACCGTATACCGAGAAGATTTGTTTTTATTTTTCAAAAGTTTAAAATTATGTTGGCAAATGTGCAGATAACACCATAGTTAAAGAAAGAAAGCAATCAAAAATACACTAAGAACTAAACATCATATTTGACAGAGGGTATTATGTGTTGAAGAAAATTCTTATTGGTAGCATTATATGACCAGTGTAAAAAAATACGATAATCAGGTGCATAAGGAAAACAATAGATATAAAAATTAACATGGATTTATCAATGCTGAATCTCCGTTTCTGTTACTAAAATAGTTCTGAAGTGTGCTGAGATAAATTGCGAGGCGAACCTATATTAAAAACTTGTTATGGGAGAAGGTAAGCGGCTTTAAAAGTTTGTTTTCAAATTTCTATAGACTTTTTTTTTAATACTATTGCGTTTTTACAAACTATTTTTATTTTCATTTAAATCAAATTTTTCCTACGGGTGAAGTTCAATGATTTTTTTTCACCAATTCTATACTTCTATACAAAATTTTATAAAAATTAATAGAAATTTAGTATTTTAAGAACATTTCATATAAATTTTGTGTTAGAGGAAATTTTATAGAAATTTTGTAGTTGGAGAAAATTTACACACAAATTTTGCTCTTTGAAAAAATTTAATAGAAATTTGTCATTGCAGAAAACTACATAGAAATTTTGTCGTTAGGGAAAGTTTAACGAAACTTTTGTATTTAGAAAAAATTTCATGGACATTTTTATCTCTAGCAAATTTCATAGGAATTTTGCCTTAGAGAAACTTTCTAGAAACTATGTAACAAAATTTTGCCTTAAAGAATTTTCATAGAAATGTTGTGTTTGGAGAAAATTTCATAGAAATTTTGTCCTTCGAGAATTCTTTATAGAAATTTGGTTTTTAGAGAATATTTCAAGAAATTTTGGTTTGAAGACCAATTTCATAAAAATCTTATCATCATAGAAATTTTGTCCTTCGAGAATTCTTTATAGAAATTTGGTTTTTAGAGAATATTTCAAGAAATTTTGGTTTGAAGACCAATTTCATAAAAATCTTATCATTAGAAAAATGTCATAGACATTTTATGCTTAGAGAAAATTTCAACAAAATTTTGCATTTAGAAAAAAATTCATAGAAATTTTGTCTGTAGAGAAAATTGCAAAGAAAAATTTTCTTTGGAAAAAATTTTGTCTTTAAATTAAATTCTACTGAAATTTGTGTCTGCAGAAAAACACATTTTTCTACGTAATTTCAAATAATAACGGTTTTTAGATTATCCCATGATCTGCAGCCGGACAATATCCCATTGTATGTCTACAGAAAATATCATAGAAATTTTGTCTTTAGAGAAAATTTCATAGAAATTTTGTCTTTAGAGAAAATTTCATAGAAATTTTGTCTTTAGAGAAAATTTCATAGAAATTTTGTCTTTAGAGAAAATTTCATAGAAATTTTGTCTTTAGAGAAAATTTCATAGAAATTTTGTCTTTAGAGAAAATTTCATAGAAATTTTGTCTTTAGAGAAAATTTCATAGAAATTTTGTCTTTAGAGAAAATTTCATAGAATTTTTGTCTTTAGAGAAAATTTCAAAGATATTTTGTCTTTAGAGAAAATTTCATAGAAATTTTGTCTTTAGAGAAAATTTCATAGAAATTTTGTCTTTAGAGAAAATTTAGAAATTTTGTCTTTAGAGAAAATTTAGAAATTTTGTCTTTAGAGAAAATTTCATAGAGAAAACTTCTTTAGAGAAAATTTTATAGAAATTTTGTCTTTAGAGAAAATTTCATAGAAATTTTGTCTTTAGAGAAAATTTCATAGAAATTTTGTCTTTAGAGAAAATTTCATAGAAATTTTGTCTTTAGAGAAAATTTTATAGCAATTTTGTCTTTAGAGAAAATTTCATAGAAATTTTGTCTTAAGAGAAAATTTCATAGAAAATTTTGTCTTTAGAGAAAATTTCATAGAAATTTTGTCTTTAGAGAAAATTTCATAGAAATTTTGTCTTTAGAGAAAATTTCATAGAAATTTTGTCTTTAGAGAAAATTTCATAGAAATTTTGTCTTTAGAGAAAATTTCATAGAAATTTTGTCTTTAGAGAAAATTTCATAGAAATTTTGTCTTTAGAGAAAATTTCATAGAAATTTTGTCTTTAGAGAAAATTTCATAGAAATTTTGTCTTTAGAGAAAATTTCATAGAAATTTTGTCTTTAGAGAAAATTTCATAGAAATTTTGTCTTTAGAGAAAATTTCATAGAAATTTTGTCTTTAGAGAAAATTTCATAGAAATTTTGTCTTTAGAGAAAATTTCATAGAAATTTTGTCTTTAGAGAAAATTTCATAGAAATTTTGTCTTTAGAGAAAATTTCATAGAAATTTTGTCTTTAGAGAAAATTTCATAGAAATTTTGTCTTTAGAGAAAATTTCATAGAAATTTTGTCTTTAGAGAAAATTTCATAGAAATTTTGTCTTTAGAGAAAATTTCATAGAAATTTTGTCTTTAGAGAAAATTTCATAGAAATTTTGTCTTTAGAGAAAATTTCATAGAAATTTTGTCTTTAGAGAAAATTTCATAGAAATTTTGTCTTTAGAGAAAATTTCATAGAAATTTTGTCTTTAGAGAAAATTTCATAGAAATTTTGTCTTTAGAGAAAATTTCATAGAAATTTTGTCTTTAGAGAAAATTTCATAGAAATTTTGTCTTTAGAGAAAATTTCATAGAAATTTTGTCTTTAGAGAAAATTTCATAGAAATTTTGTCTTTAGAGAAAATTTCATAGAAATTTTGTCTTTAGAGAAAATTTCATAGAAATTTTGTCTTTAGAGAAAATTTCATAGAAATTTTGTCTTTAGAGAAAATTTCATAGAAATTTTGTCTTTAGAGAAAATTTCATAGAAATTTTGTCTTTAGAGAAAATTTCATAGAATTTTTGTCTTTAGAGAAAATTTCAAAGATATTTTGTCTTTAGAGAAAATTTCATAGAAATTTTGTCTTTAGAGAAAATTTCATAGAAATTTTGTCTTTAGAGAAAATTTAGAAATTTTGTCTTTAGAGAAAATTTCATAGAGAAAACTTCTTTAGAGAAAATTTTATAGAAATTTTGTCTTTAGAGAAAATTTCATAGAAATTTTGTCTTTAGAGAAAATTTCATAGAAATTTTGTCTTTAGAGAAAATTTCATAGAAATTTTGTCTTTAGAGAAAATTTTATAGCAATTTTGTCTTTAGAGAAAATTTCATAGAAATTTTGTCTTAAGAGAAAATTTCATAGAAAATTTTGTCTTTAGAGAAAATTTCATAGAAATTTTGTCTTTAGAGAAAATTTCATAGAAATTTTGTCTTTAGAGAAAATTTCATAGAAATTTTGTCTTTAGAGAAAATTTCATAGAAATTTTGTCTTTAGAGAAAATTTCATAGAAATTTTGTCTTTAGAGAAAATTTCATAGAAATTTTGTCTTTAGAGAAAATTTCATAGAAATTTTGTCTTTAGAGAAAATTTCATAGAAATTTTGTCTTTAGAGAAAATTTCATAGAAATTTTGTCTTTAGAGAAAATTTCATAGAAATTTTGTCTTTAGAGAAAATTTCATAGAAATTTTGTCTTTAGAGAAAATTTCATAGAAATTTTGTCTTTAGAGAAAATTTCATAGAAATTTTGTCTTTAGAGAAAATTTCATAGAAATTTTGTCTTTAGAGAAAATTTCATAGAAATTTTGTCTTTAGAGAAAATTTCATAGAAATTTTGTCTTTAGAGAAAATTTCATAGAAATTTTGTCTTTAGAGAAAATTTCATAGAAATTTTGTCTTTAGAGAAAATTTCATAGAAATTTTGTCTTTAGAGAAAATTTCATAGAAATTTTGTCTTTAGAGAAAATTTCATAGAAATTTTGTCTTTAGAGAAAATTTCATAGAAATTTTGTCTTTAGAGAAAATTTCATAGAAATTTTGTCTTTAGAGAAAATTTCATAGAAATTTTGTCTTTAGAGAAAATTTCATAGAAATTTTGTCTTTAGAGAAAATTTCATAGAAATTTTGTCTTTAGAGAAAATTTCATAGAAATTTTGTCTTTAGAGAAAATTTCATAGAAATTTTGTCTTTAGAGAAAATTTCATAGAAATTTTGTCTTTAGAGAAAATTTCATAGAAATTTTGTCTTTAGAGAAAATTTCATAGAAATTTTGTCTTTAGAGAAAATTTCATAGAAATTTTGTCTTTAGAGAAAATTTCATAGAAATTTTGTCTTTAGAGAAAATTTCATAGAAATTTTGTCTTTAGAGAAAATTTCATAGAAATTTTGTCTTTAGAGAAAATTTCATAGAAATTTTGTCTTTAGAGAAAATTTTATAGAAAATTTGTCTTTAGAGAAAATTTCATAGAAATTTGTCTTTGGAGAAAGTTTTATAGAAATTTTGTCTTTAGAGAAAATTTCATAGAAATCTTGTCTTTAGAGAAAATTTCATAGAAATTTTGTCTTTAGAGAAAATTTTATAGAAATTTTGTCTTTAGACAAATATTCATAGAAAAATTGCATAAGAATTCTATATTCATTGGATATATGGTCCTTAGAGGAATATTCACAAAAAGTTTATTTAGAGAAAGTTTTAAAAATATTGTCTTTAGGGAAATTTTCATAGAACCTCGGCTCTTAGAATCTGTTGTTCTCTAGTAAATATTTTGTTCAAATGTTTTCTTTATCGATTCCCTTGTCTAATTTTGATGCAATTTGATATAATTTTCGTTGACGTAGTTTATCTTTTCATTTTTTTTTTATTTTTTTGGAAAAATAAAAAAGAAACATTCTCTAATTTATATCAACTTGTAAGTGCTTACTACAAAACATATTGTTCAAATGTTATGTAACCATTAGTCGAAGAAAACTGGATTTTAATGATCTCGACATAAAATCGTACCTGTATGCCAAAATATAAGGCCTATCACCATAACTATTTTTCTTTATTAAGCAAAACATCAGATGTCCATTTTTTCAGCTTTGTTTCACTTTTAAAGTTCCATTTCCCTTCACAAGTGTTTTATTTCCCTCTCCAGTTCATTTCCTCTCCACAAAGAGCAGTTAACTAAGTAAACTTTTCTTACATAAAGATTCCCTCTTCATTTCCCCCACTTCTTCTTTTCTTCTCCTTTCCGTTTTCATATTCCATTGGAAAGTCCAGTTTACTTACACAAAAATATGCTCTCATTATTTCCTTCGCCGATTAAAAGTTAAATTTTTATAAACTCGGAATGAGGTGCTCTCATTGAGCACAATTCTGCTGCAGGGAGCTCTCGGCTTCAGGTGTTCTCGGCATTACTTTTTTATAATTTCTCCAATAGTCCAAAGTGTGTCGCTGTTTAAATTTTGTATTAGTTTCTTTCGGGCGATCGGAGCATTAGCATCGTTTGTTATTCGGTGCGTGATTTCGGGATTCGCTCAGCAGACTTTTTCGGATGGAATAACAATTGCTTTCCAACAATCAAGCAAAGAAAAGTTTTAAATCAGTGGTAGCTAACGATATGTTTGCAATAATAAAAGTGTAAATAGAATTCTTTGTAGTTGTTTGTTAGCTTATTGTAACAAAAATTATATAGAAATTTAACCGTCGATTAAAAATGCCGCGAAGTGTGAAATGCAGGCAATGAGAAAATGTGTAAACGACATTAAAAGGTTTTGGTTAACTCATTTCGAAATAAAAAAACTTAATATTATTCGTAGTGCCTTGTTCTTATGTACGAGCATATCAAGCAAAAGGGATACCGAAAAAAAGTTTCACTGCTTCGCAGTTCCGTCATGCAAAGGCACTAACAACATATCATTTGACTTGTTCCCCACCTCCAGCTTATAAGTATATACTCATTTTTTCTGCCAACGAGTTCTCTTAGGTTTTATGCTCTCTTCGATTTTAAATATGGGGTTGTTGGCAATTGTGCATGAGTATTTGATCAAAGCAGAATGAGTGCGTACAAAAAAAAAGAGAAACAGAAGACCAAAGAAAAAAAAATTAGTCTCCTACGTAAGCATATTGTTTCGTGTTTGCAGTGTTTTGGCAATAAATCGTTAGTTAGGTTACTTGCTCTGCGGGCAGAGGAATTCGCGGTTAACGTATAACGGTATTAGTTGTGTGTGTAGCATCGGCAAAAATAAAACAAACCACATAACTACAAAGATTTTTGTTTTGTGGACAATTTTAAGCAATAACCCAATTACTCGTAAAGAAAGAAGGCAATACAAAAAAAAAACTACGATTGAGACATTAAAATAATGACTGAGTTCTATTACGAGGAGGAATAGATTTTTGTTGATAACATTTAATGAACATAAGGCAAATAAAAAGCACCCCTTCATGCGCTTAAGGAAATCAATGTAATGAATGTAAATGAATTTGTTATGTTGCAATGCCGTTAATGTTACCGAAATATTTTTGTTATGATTAAGATGCGCAATCAAAAACTCTGTGGCAGAAGAAGGTAAGCTGCTATTAAAGAGTGATTTGTTAAGAGCTTGATAACTTTTTTTTAAAAAAAAAACGCATAAAATTTGCAAAATCTCATCGGTTCTTTATTTGAAACGTTAGATTGGTCCATGACATTTACTTTTTGAAGATAATTTCATTTAAATGTTGACCGCGGCTGCGTCTTAGGTGGTCCATTCGGAAAGTCCAATTTTGGGCAACTTTTTCGAGCATTTCGGCCGGAATAGCCCGAATTTCTTCGGAAATGTTGTCTTCCAAAGCTGGAATAGTTGCTGGCTTATTTCTGTAGACTTTAGACTTGACGTAGCCCCACAAAAAATAGTCTAAAGGCGTCAAATCGCATGATCTTGGTGGCCAACTTACCGGTCCATTTCTTGAGATGAATTGTTCTCCGAAGTTTTCCCTCAAAATGGCCATAGAATCGCGAGCTGTGTGGCATGTAGCGCCATCTTGTTGAAACCACATGTCAACCAAGTTCAGTTCTTCCATTTTTGGCAACAAAAAGTTTGTTAGCATCGAACGATAGCGATCGCCATTCACCGTAACGTTGCGTCCAACAGCATCTTTGAAAAAATACGGTCCAATGATTCCACCAGCGTACAAACCACACCAAACAGTGCATTTTGCATGGGCAGTTCTTGAACGGCTTCTGGTTGCTCTTCACTCCAAATGCGGCAATTTTGCTTATTTACGTAGCCATTCAACCAGAAATGAGCCTCATCGCTGAACAAAATTTGTCGATAAAAAAGCGGATTTTCTGCCAACTTTTCTAGGGCCCATTCACTGAAAATTCGACGTTGTGGCAGATCGTTCGGCTTCAGTTTTTGCACGAGCTGTATTTTATACGGTTTTACACCAAGATCTTTGCGTAAAATCTTCCATGTGGTCGAATAACACAAACCCAATTGCTGCGAACGGCGACGAATCGACATTTCACGGTCTTCAGCAACACTCTCAGAAACAGACGTAATATTCTCTTCTGTACGCACTGTACGCATTCGTGTGGTTGGTTTAATGTCCAATAAAGTAAACTGAGTGCGAAACTTGGTCACAATCGCATTAATTGTTTGCTCACTTGGTCGATTATGTAGACCATAAATCGGACGTAAAGCGCGAAACACATTTCGAACCGAACACTGATTTTGGTAATAAAATTCAATGATTTGCAAGCGTTGCTCGTTAGTAAGTCTATTCATGATGAAATGTCAAAGCATACTGAGCATCTTTCTCTTTGACACCATGTCTGAAATCCCACGTGATCTGTCAAATACTAATGCATGAAAATCCTAACCTCAAAAAAATCACCCTTTATTACGTAAGAGTACATATTAAGGAAATTCTATAGACATCGATTATTAGGCACAATTATTATTTTAATTATTTAATTATTATTTAATAAGAAGTTTAAAGCAATTTTTAAGTTTTTTACTTAAATGAAGTCTCTTGAAAATTTAAATAAAAAATTTGCCTTTAGATAAAATTCCATAGAAATTTGTGTTTAGGAGAATATGTTATAGAAATATTGTCTTTAAAGAAAATTTTAACAAAATTTTTGTTTAAGAGAAAATTCAAAAAAAAATGTCTTTAGATAAACTTACATTGTAATTTTGTCCCCAGAGAGAATTTCTTTAGAGAAAATTTCATAGAAATTTTGTCTTTAGAGAAAATTTCATAGAAATTTTGTCTTTAGAGAAAATTTCATAGAAATTTTGTCTTTAGAGAAAATTCATAGAAATTTTGTCTTTAGAGAAAATTTCATAGAAAATTTGTCTTTAGAGAAAATTTCATAGAAATTTTGTCTTTAGAGAAAATTTCATAGAAATTTTGTCTTTAGAGGAAATTTCATAGAAATTTTGTCTTTAGAGAAAATTTCATAGAAATTTTGTCTTTAGAGAAAATTTCATAGAAATTTTGTCTTTAGAGAAAATTTCATAGAAATTTTGTCTTTAGAGAAAATTTCATAGAAATTTTGTCTTTAGAGAAAATTTCATAGAAATTTTGTCTTTAGAGAAAATTTCATAGAAATTTTGTCTTTAGAGAAAATTTCATAGAAATTTTGTCTTTAGAGAAAATTTCATAGAAATTTTGTCTTTAGAGAAAATTTCATAGAAATTTTGTCTTTAGAGAAAATTTCATAGAAATTTTGTCTTTAGAGAAAATTTCATAGAAATTTTGTCTTTAGAGAAAATTTCATAGAAATTTTGTCTTTAGAGAAAATTTCATAGAAATTTTGTCTTTAGGGAAAATTTAATAGCAATTTTGCCTTTAGAGAAAATTTCATAGAAATTTTGTCTGCAAATTTGCCTATAAAAATTCCATTAAGGAACTGGGGCAAACTTCTCACGAAGGGGCCTCCTTTTTATAGCCGAATCCGAACGGCGTGCCGCAGAGAAGGAGTTTTGCATGGCATAGTACCTTTTAAATGTCGCCAGCATTTGTAGGGGAACCCAGGCCTTCAGTGCCATAAGCGGACAAGGTAACCTCTACGCTCTCATTAGAGAAATTTTGGAGATATTGGAGAAAATTTCATAGAAATTTTGGAGAAAATTTCATAAAAATTTTGGAGAAATTTTCATTTAAATTTTGTCTTTGGAGAAAATTTCGTAGAAATTTTTTATTTGGAGAAAATTTCATAGAAATTTTGTCTTTGAGGAAATTTGATAGAAATTTTGTCGTCAGACAATTTTGTAGATAATTTTATAGAAATTTTTCCTTTAGAGAAAATTTCATAGAAATTTTGTATTTAGAGAAAATTTCATGGGAATTCTGTTTTTAGAGGAAATTGTATAGAAACTTTTTCGTTAGAGAAAATTTCGCAGATGTTTGTCTTTGGGGAAATTTTTAGAAAAAGTTCAGCTTTTAAAAAAAATTTTCCTTAGAAAATATTTTATTCAAATATTGTCTTCATCGATTCCGTAGTCCAATTTTGATGAAATTTGCCCTTGGAGCATATTTATTGACGTAGTTCCTCTTTTATATTTTTTTATACCCACCACTATAGGATAGGGGGTGTATTCGTTTATTCATTCCCATTGCAACACATCGAAATATCCAGTTTCGAACCTACAAAGCATACATATTTTGGATCGTCTTAAAATTCTAAGACGAGTTAACGATTTGGAACATACATATATGTCTTTTAGTTGCAAAACGTTAAATTTTTGAACGGACCAAATCAGACTGTATTTGGATATAGACCGATCTGTCGATAAAGGGTCTAAAGCCCATAAAATCTCACTCGCCATCTGATCTAAATATGGTAAAGATCGGACAGTATTTAGATATAGCTGTCATATTGAGCGATTTGCCGGTTAAGGGTCTGAAGCCAATAAAAGCTTTGTTTATTGTTTGATTTGGCTGAAATTTGAAAGTGTGTGTTGTTTTAAGCCTCCCGACATATGACTCAAATATGGTTTAGATCGGACCATATTTGGATATAGCTGGGATATAGACCGATAAAGGGTCTTAAGCCAATAAAAGCTTCATATATGGATATGGTAGTAGAGTTATAATAAAATAGGATGATTAATATATCCATTGAGGTGGGTATTCAAAGTACGACAGGGCCGAATCTTGCAAGTGTTTACACGTTTTTCCATATTTTGTTTAATATAAAAAAAAACTTTCTTTATTGCAAAACATTTTGTTTAGAAGTTATATAACCACTAAGCGAAGAAAAGAGTGTTTCAATGCTCCTGACATAAAATCGTACTCGTTTACCAAAATAAAGGGCCTACCACCATAGCAAATTTTCTTTATTCAAGAAAGCATAAAATTTCTATTTTTCAGCTTTATTTTATAATTAAAGTCCCATTTCCCTTTCCAAGTGTTTTGTTTTCCTCTCCGCAAAAAGCAATTTACTTACACAAAGATACCCTCAATATTTCCCCCACTTCTTCTTTTCTTCTCCTTTCGTTTCATTTGCCATTGCAAAGTCCAGTTTACTTACATAAATATGTGCTCTCATTTTTTTTCTTCGTCGATTGAAAGTTCATTGTTTGTAAACCTTCAATGAGGGGCTCCATTGAACACAATTCTGCTGCCAAAAGCTCTCGGCTTCTTGTGTTCTCAGCATTACTTTTTTATAATTTCTTCAACAGTCCAAAGTGTTCCACTCTTAAAATTTTGCATTAGTTTCTTTCGGGCGATCGTCGAGAGAACATCGTTTGTTATTCGGTGCGTGATTTCGTGTTTCCGTCAACAGACTTTTGTAGGATAGTCTAACAATTTTTGCTTTACAACAAACAAGCAAAGTCAACAGTTAAAGCAAAAAGAATTGTATTAAATCAGTGGTAGCTAACGATATGTTTGCAATAATAGACGTGTAAATAGAACTCTTGTAGTCGTTTGATAGCTTATTGCAACAAACTTATATAGAAATTTAACCGTCGGTTAAAAATGCCGCAAAGTGTGAAATGCAGGCAATGAGAAAATGTGTAAACGACATTAAAAGGTTTTGGTTAACTCATTTCGAAATAAAAAAACTTAATATTATTCGTAGTGCCTTGTTCTTATGTACGAGCATATCAAGCAAAAGGGATACCGAAAAAAAGTTTCACTGCTTCGCAGTTCCGTCATGCAAAGGCACTAACAACATATCATTTGACTTGTTCCCCACCTCCAGCTTATAAGTATATACTCATTTTTTCTGCCAACGAGTTCTCTTAGGTTTTATGCTCTCTTCGATTTTAAATATGGGGTTGTTGGCAATTGTGCATGAGTATTTGATCAAAGCAGAATGAGTGCGTACAAAAAAAAAGAGAAACAGAAGACCAAAGAAAAAAAAATTAGTCTCCTACGTAAGCATATTGTTTCGTGTTTGCAGTGTTTTGGCAATAAATCGTTAGTTAGGTTACTTGCTCTGCGGGCAGAGGAATTCGCGGTTAACGTATAACGGTATTAGTTGTGTGTGTAGCATCGGCAAAAATAAAACAAACCACATAACTACAAAGATTTTTGTTTTGTGGACAATTTTAAGCAATAACCCAATTACTCGTAAAGAAAGAAGGCAATACAAAAAGAAACTACGATTGAGACATTAAAATAATGACTGAGTTCTATTACGAGGAGGAATAGATTTTTGTTGATAACATTTAATGAACATAAGGCAAATAAAAAGCACCCCTTCATGCGCTTAAGGAAATCAATGTAATGAATGTAAATGAATTTGTGATGTTGCAATGCCGTTAATGTTACCGAAATATTTTTGTTATGATTAAGATGCGCAATCAAAAACTCTGTGGCAGAAGAAGGTAAGCTGCTATTATTACGTAAGAGTACATATTAAGGAAATTCTATAGACATCGATTATTAGGCACAATTATTATTTTTAATAAGAAGTTTAAAGCAATTTTTAAGTTTTTTACTTAAATGAAGTCTCTTGAAAATTTAAATAAAAAATTTGCCTTTAGATAAAATTCCATAGAAATTTGTGTTTAGGAGAATATGGTATAGAAATATTGTCTTTAAAAAAAATTTTAACAAAATTTTTGTTTAAGAGAAAATTTAAAAAAAAATTGTCTTTAGATAAACTTACATTGTAATTTTGTCCCCAGAGAGAATTTCTCTAGAGAAAATTTCATAAAAATTTTGTCTTTAGAGAAAATTTCATTGAAATCTTATATTCGAAACAAATTTTTTAGTAGTTTTGTGTTTGAAGTAAATTTCACAGAAACTCGATAAAATTTTGTCATAAAGGGAAATTTCTTAAAAATTAAGAGAAAATTCCATAGAAATTTGGTCTTTGGAGAAAAATTTCATAGAAATTTTGTCCTTAGCGAAAATTTCATAGAAATTTTGTTTTTAGAGAAAATGTTATTGGCATTTTTTCTTTAGAGAAAATTTTGTAAAATTTTGTTTTTTTTTGTAGAGAATTTCATAGAAATTTTGTCATTAGAGAAAATTTTATAGAAATTTTGTCTTTGGAGAAAATTTCATAGATATTTTGTCTTTGAAGTAAATTTCATAGAAATTTTTTCTTTAGAGAAAATTTCTTAGAAATTTTGTCTTTAGGGAAAATTTTATAGCAATTTTGCCTTTAGAGAAAATTTCATAGAAATTTTGTCTGCAAATTTGCCTATAAACATTCCATTAAGGAACTGGGGCAAACTTCTCACGAAGGGGCCTCCTTTTTATAGCCGAATCCGAACGGCGTGCCGCAGAGAAGGAGTTTTGCATGGCATAGTACCTTTTAAATGTCGCCAGCATTTGTAGGGGAACCCAGGCCTTCAGTGCCATAAGCGGACAAGGTAACCTCTACGCTCTCATTAGAGAAATTTTGGAGATATTGGAGAAAATTTCATAGAAATTTTGGAGAAAATTTCATAAAAATTTTTGAGAAATTTTCATTTAAATTTTGTCTTTGGAGAAAATTTCGTAGAAATTTTTTATTTGGAGAAAATTTCATAGAAATTTTGTCTTTGAGGAAATTTGATAGAAATTTTGTCGTCAGACAATTTTATAGATAATTTTATAGAAATTTTTCCTTTAGAGAAAATTTCATAGAAATTTTGTATTTAGAGAAAATTTCATGGGAATTCTGTTTTTAGAGGAAATTGTATAGAAACTTTTTCGTTAGAGAAAATTTCGCAGATGTTTGTCTTTGGGGAAATTTTTAGAAAAAGTTCAGCTTTTAAAAAAAATTTTCCTTAGAAAATATTTTATTCAAATATTGTCTTCATCGATTCCGTAGTCCAATTTTGATGAAATTTGCCCTTGGAGCATATTTATTGACGTAGTTCCTCTTTTATATTTTTTTATACCAACCACCATAGGATAGGGGGTGTATTCGGTTATTCATTCCCATTGCAACACATCGAAATATCCAGTTTCGAACCTACAAAGCATACATATTTTGGATCGTCTTAAAATTCTAAGACGAGTTAACGATTTGGAACATACATATATGTCTTTTAGTTGCAAAACGTTAAATTCTTGAACGGACCAAATCAGACTGTATTTGGATATAGACCGATCTGTCGATAAAGGGTCTAAAGCCCATAAAATCTCACTCGCCATCTGATCTAAATATGGTAAAGATCGGACAGTATTTAGATATAGCTGTCATATTGAGCGATTTGCCGGTTAAGGGTCTGAAGCCAATAAAAGCTTTGTTTATTGTTTGATTTGGCTGAAATTTGAAACTGTGTGTTGTTTTAAGCCTCCCGACATATGACTCAAATATGGTTTAGATCGGACCATATTTGGATATAGCTGGGATATAGACCGATAAAGGGTCTTAAGCCAATAAAAGCTTCATATATTTCCCGATATCTCTGAAATTTTAACCAGTGAGTTGTTTTAAGCCTCCCAATATCCGGTACAAATATGGTTTAGATCCGACTATATTTAAATATAGCTGCCGTATAAACCGATCTGCCGATATAGTGCCTTGAACCCATTAAAGCTTTATTTATTAACCGATTCCACTGTAATTTGAAACAGAGAGTTAGTTTAAGCCTCCCAACATCTGTCCCAAATATGGTTCCGATCGGACGATATTTGGAGTAATCTGCTGAGTAAGGGTCTGAAGGCCATAAAAGCTTTATTTATTACCGTTGAAATTGTGAGTTGTTTTAAGCCTCCTGCCAATCGCTCCAAATATGATCCAGAGAAGGCTATATAGATATAGCTGCCATATAGAGCGATCTTCCAATTTAGGGTCTTAATCCAAAAAAAGCGAATTTATTGCCTTAGTTCGCAGAAACTGCTACTTGTATAAGAGTTTTCGGGGCCTGAATAAATTGTGATCCCGACCAGCCCCTATATGAATATATATATGGATATGGTAGTAGAGTTATAATAAAATAGGATGATTAATATATCCATTGAGGTGGGTATTCAAAGTACGACAGGGCCGAATCTTGCAAGTGTTTACACGTTTTTCCATATTTTGTTTAATATAAAAAAAACTTTCTTTATTGCAAAACATTTTGTTTAGAAGTTATACAACCACTAAGCGAAGAAAAGAGTGTTTCAATGTTCCTGACATAAAATCGTACTCGTTTACCAAAATAAAGGGCCTACCACCATAGCAAATTTTCTTTATTAAAGAAAGCATCAAATTTCTATTTTTCAGCTTTATTTTATTATTAAAGTCCCATTTCCCTTTCCAAGTGTTTTGTTTTCCTCTCCGCAAAAAGCAATTTACTTACACAAAGATACCCTCAATATTTCCCCCACTTCTTCTTTTCTTCTCCTTTCCGTTTCATTTGCCATTGCAAAGTCCAGTTTACTTACATAAATATGTGCTCTCATTTTTTTTTCTTCGTCGATTGAAAGTTCATTGTTTGTAAACTCTCAATGAGGGGCTCCATTGAACACAATTCTGCTGCCAAAAGCTCTCGGCTTCTTGTGTTCTCAGCATTACTTTTTTATAATTTCTTCAACAGTCCAAAGTGTTCCACTCTTAAAATTTTGCATTAGTTCCTTTCGGGCGATCGTCGAGTGAACATCGTTTGTTATTTGGTGCGTGATTTCGGGATTCGGTCAACAGACTTTTGTAGGATAGTCTAACAATTTTTGCTTTACAACAAACAAGCAAAGTCAACAGTTAAAGCAAAAAGAATTGTATTAAATCAGTGGTAGCTAACGATATGTTTGCAATAATAGACGTGTAAATAGAACTCTTGTAGTCGTTTGATAGCTTATTGCAACAAACTTATATAGAAATTTAACCGTCGGTTAAAAATGCCGCAAAGTGTGAAATGCAATCAATACGAAAATGTGTAAACATCATTAAAAGGTTTTGGTTAACTCTTTTCGAAATAAAAAAACTTAACATGCCTTGTAGTGCCTTGTTCTTATGTATGAGCAGAGCAAGCAAAAGGGATACGGAAAAAAAGTTTCACTGGCTTCGCAGTTTCCGTCATGCAAAGGCACTAACAACATGCCATTTAATTTGTTCCCCACCTCCAGCTTATACGTATGTACTGATTTTTTCTGCCAACGAGTTCTCTTAGTTTTTAGCTCTCTTCGATTTTAAATGTGGGGTTGTTGGCAATTGTGCATGAGTATTTGATCAAAGCAGAATGAGTGCGTACAAAAAAAGAGAAAGAGAGGAACAAAGGGAAAAAATAGTCTCCCACGTTAGCATATGGATTCGTGTTTGCAGCGTTTAGGCAATAAAACGTCGGTTTAGTTAATTGCTCTGCGGGCAGAGGAATTCGCGGTTAACGTATAACGGTATTAGTCGTGTGTGTAGCAAAGGCAAAAATAAAACAAACCGTATGCCTACAAAGATTTTTCTTTGTTTCGGGAAAGGCAATAAACATGTGGGCAATTTTAAGCAATAACCCCATTGATTGTAAAGAAAGATGGTAATACGAAAAGAAACTACGATTGAGGCATTAACAATGACTGAGGAATGTGGAGGAATAGATTTTTACTGTTAACATTAAATGAACATTTGGTTAATGGGACGAATGCAGTGGTTCTTAAGGAAATCAATAGAAATAAAAATGTACATGGATTTATGATGTTGAAATTCCGTTACTGTTACCGAAATATTTTTGTTATGATAAAGATGCGTAATCAAAAACTCTGTGGCAGAAGAAGGTAAGCTTCTATTTAAAATCTGTTTTAAGAGAAAATTAAAAAAAAAAATGTCTTTACATTATGATTTTGTCTTTATTGAGAAAATATAGAAATTTTGTCTTTGAAAAAAATAGTATAGAAGTTTTGTCTTTAGAGAAAATTTCATAGAAATTTTATCTTTAGAGCAAATTTCATAGAAATTTCGTATTTAAAGAAAATTTCATAGAAATTTTGTCTTTAGAGCAAATTTCATAGAAATTTCGTATTTAAAGAAAATTTCATAGAAATTTTGTCTTTAGAGAAAATTTCATAGAAATTTTGTCTTTAGAGAAAATTTCATAGAAATTTTGTCTTTAGAGAAAATTTAATAGAAATTTTGTCTTTAGAGAAAATTTCATAGAAATTTTGTCTTTAGAAAAAATTTCATAGAAATTTTGTCTTTAGAGAAAATTTCATAGAAATTTTGTCTTTAGAGAAAATTTCATAGAAATTTTGTCTTTAGAGAAAATTTCATAGAAATTTTGTCTTTAGAGAAAATTTCATAGAAATTTTGTCTTTAGAGAAAATTTCATAGAAATTTTGTCTTTAGAGAAAATTTCATAGAAATTTTGTCTTTAGAGAAAATTTCATAGAAATTTTGTCTTTAGAGAAAATTTCATAGAAATTTTGTCTTTAGAGAAAATTTCATAGAAATTTTGTCTTTAGAGAAGATTTCATAGAAATTTTGTCTTTAGAGAAGATTTCATAGAAATTTTGTCTTTAGAGAAGATTTCATAGAAATTTTGTCTTTAGAGAAAATTTCATAGAAATTTTGTCTTTAGAGAAAATTTCATAGAAATTTTGTCTTTAGAGAAAATTTCATAGAAATTTTGTGTTTAGAGAAAATTTCATAGAAATTTTGTCTTTACAGAAAATTTCATAGAAATTTTGTCTTTACAGAAAATTTCATAGAAATTTTGTCTTTAGAGAAAATTTCATAGAAATTTTGTCTTTAGAGAAGATTTCATAGAAATTTTGTCTTTAGAGAAAATTTTATAGAAATTTTGTCTTTAGAGAAAATTTTATAGAAATTTTGTCTTTAGAGAAAATTTCATAGAAATTTTGTCTTAAGAGAAAATTTCATAGAAATTTTGTCTTTAGAGAAAATTTCATAGAAATTTTGTCTTTAGAGAAAATTTCATAGAAATTTTGTCTTTAGAGAAAATTTCATAGAAATTTTGTCTTTAGAGAAAATTTCATAGAAATTTTGTCTTTAGAGAAAATTTCATAGAAATTTTGTCTTTAGAGAAAATTTCATAGAAATTTTGTCTTAAGAGAAAGTTTCATAGAAATTTTGTCTTAAGAGAAAATTTCATAGAAATTTTGTCTTTAGAGAAAATTTCATAGAAATTTTGTCTTTAGAGAAAATTTCATAGAAATTTTGTCTTTAGAGAAAATTTCATAGAAATTTTGTCTTTAGAGAAAATTTCATAGAAATTTTGTCTTAAGAGAAAGTTTCATAGAAATTTTGTCTTTAGAGAAAATTTCATAGAAATTTTGTCTTTAGAGAAAATTTCATAGAAATTTTGTCTTTACAGAAAATTTCATAGAAATTTTGTCTTTACAGAAAATTTCATAGAAATTTTGTCTTTACAGAAAATTTCATAGAAATTTTGTCTTTAGAGAAAATTTCATAGAAATTTTGTCTTTAGAGAAGATTTCATAGAAATTTTGTCTTTAGAGAAAATTTTATAGAAATTTTGTCTTTAGAGAAAATTTCATAGAAATTTTGTCTTTAGAGAAAATTTCATAGAAATTTTGTCTTAAGAGAAAATTTCATAGAAATTTTGTCTTTAGAGAAAATTTCATAGAAATTTTGTCTTTAGAGAAAATTTCATAGAAATTTTGTCTTAAGAGAAAGTTTCATAGAAATTTTGTCTTTAGAGAAAATTTCATAGAAATTTTGTCTTTAGAGAAAATTTCATAGAAATTTTGTCTTTAGAGAAAATTTCATAGAAATTTTGTCTTTAGAGAAAATTTCATAGAAATTTTGTCTTTAGAGAAAATTTCATAGAAATTTTGTCTTTAGAGAAAATTTCATAGAAATTTTGTCTTAAGAGAAAGTTTCATAGAAATTTTGTCTTTAGAGAAAATTTCATAGAAATTTTGTCTTTAGAGAAAATTTCATAGAAATTTTGTCTTTAGAGAAAATTTCATAGAAATTTTGTCTTTAGAGAAAATTTCATAGAAATTTTGTCTTTATAGAAAATTTCATAGAAATTTTGTCTTTAGAGAAAATTTCATAGAAATTTTGTCTTTAGAGAAAATTTCATAGAAATTTTGTCTTTAGAGAAAATTTCATAGAAATTTTGTCTTTAGAGAAAATTTCATAGAAATTTTGTCTTTAGAGAAAATTTCATAGAAATTTTGTCTTTAGAGAAAATTTCATAGAAATTTTGTCTTTAGAGAAAATTTCATAGAAATTTTGTCTTTAGAGAAAATTTCATAGAAATTTTGTCTTTAGAGAAAATTTCATAGAAATTTTGTCTTTAGAGAAAATTTCATAGAGATTTTGCGTCTAGAAAAAAATTTCATAGAAATTTTGTCTTTAGAGGAAATTTCATAGAAATTTTGTCTTTAGAGAAAGTTTCATAGAAATTTTGTCTTTAGAGAAAATTTCATAGAAATTTTGTCTTTATAGAAAATTTCATAGAAATTTTGTCTTTAGAAAAAATTTCATAGAAATTTTGTCTTTAGAGAAAATTTCATAGAAATTTTGTCTTTAGAGAAAATTTCATAGAAATTTTGTCTTTAGAGAAAATTTCATAGAAATTTTGTCTTTAGAGAAAATTTCATAGAAATTTTGTCTTTAGAGAAAATTTCATAGAGATTTTGCGTCTAGAAAAAAATTTCATAGAAATTTTGTCTTTAGAGGAAATTTCATAGAAATTTTGTCTTTAGAGAAAGTTTCATAGAAATTTTGTCTTTAGAGAAAATTTCATAGAAATTTTGTCTTTAGAGAAAATTTCATAGAAATTTTGTCTTTAGAGAAAATTTCATAGAAATTTTGTCTTTAGAGAAAATTTCATGGAAATTTTGTCTTTAGAGAAAATTTCATAGAAATTTTGTCTTTATAGAAAATTTCATAGAAATTTTGTCTTTAGAGAAAATTTCATAGAAATTTTGTCTTTAGAGAAAATTTCATAGAAATTTTGTCTTTAGAGAAAATTTCATAGAAATTTTGTCTTTAGAGAAAATTTCATAGAAATTTTGTCTTTAGAGAAAATTTCATAGAAATTTTGTCTTTAGAGAAAATTTCATAGAAATTTTGTCTTTAGAGAAAATTTCATAGAAATTTTGTCTTTAGAGAAAATTTCATAGAAATTTTGTCTTTAGAGAAAATTTCATAGAAATTTTGTCTTTAGAGAAAATTTCATAGAGATTTTGCGTCTAGAAAAAAATTTCATAGAAATTTTGTCTTTAGAGGAAATTTCATAGAAATTTTGTCTTTAGAGAAAGTTTCATAGAAATTTTGTCTTTAGAGAAAATTTCATAGAAATTTTGTCTTTAGAGAAAATTTCATAGTAATTTTGTCTTAAGAGAAAACTTCGTTGAAAATTTGTCCAAAGAGAATTTTTTTATTTAGAGAAAATTTTATAGAAATTTTATCTTTAGAGAAAATTTAATGGAAAAAATTAAGGTAGGTTAGGATTATAAGGCGCTAGGGGGCGCTCTCACATAAACCGATCGCCTAATTTGATTTCTTGAGCATTCAGAATGTGTATTTATTATCCAATTTGGCTTAAATCATAAACTTGAAATTTTTTACGACTTCCAACATTCATGACAAGTTCGGTCCATATCGCCCCATAATTTGGTTTTTCTCGTACATATTTGAAAATGTCTCATTTGCAAAAGATACACGGTGGAGGGTTTATAAGATTTGGCCCGGTTGAACCCAATGCGGCTGGGGCGTCCACCGGCACTTTGCCCTGAAAATAGATATCAAATTCGTTTTTTACTCCCAAATGCCGTTGATTTGAGCTCCATATTGCCATAATCGAAAATGAAGTTGAGTTTAGGTGATACGTACCCCCAAACCCAAAAATTGGATATCAAATTGGTTTTCTGCTCTCAAATACCTTTTATTAGAGTCCCATATTATCATTTTGGGCCAATCAACCTATTTGACTCATTTTTGGAAGGAAAAGCCCCACCTAGACTTGAAAACAAATTTTATTGTCATACTCGTAATCTACTTCCGAGTACCTTTCATTTGAGTCCCATGTAGACATGGCCATTCGGAGGTACTTGGGGATGGGACAACCTCCCATTACTCGGACGTAATTTTTTATGCCATATTTGTAATCTACTGTCCAATACTTTTCATTTGAGGCCCATATTGACATGAACGTCGAATATATCTGTTTAGAGGAATTTTAGGGTTGATGAGGCCTGCTGGGTACTTGGACCCAAATTTTTATACGATATTCGTTTTCTAGTCTCCAATACCTTTCATGTGATACCCATATTGTGCCTACCGGTCCATTTTTGGTTTTGGATGGCGTTGTTGGGGGTAAGGTGAAGGGACCACCCCATCCGATATCTAAAAATTATATAGCCCATGTTTCCTTCCAGACAAACATACACAATCTGTGGAAATTTTAAGAAAAGCCGTTCAGCCATTTTGGATTCTACGGAACAAACAAAATCACCAAGTCCCATATAGTCATGATGGGTTATATGGCCCTTTAAGGCGTTTTTGGGCGATAGGGTGACCCCCTATATTTCGATACGATTTTGTATGCCAGATTCCTAATCTACTCTCGAATACCTTTCATTTGAGGCCCATGTTGATATGAGCGTCCAATATGTCTGTTGGGGAGAATTTCCGGATTGGGGCGGCCCGATGGGTACTTATACCCAAATTTTATTACCATATTCGTATTCTATTTTCTAATACCTTTCATTTGATACCCATATTGTCCCGATAAGTCCACTTTTGGTTTTGGGTGGTGTTTTGGGGTAAAGGGGGAGGGAGGGTCCGCCCCCTTCCGAAATCAATAAATTATAAAGCCTATTTCTGCTTCCTGACCATATTCGCAGTACTCTCCCGAGTACCTTCATTTGAGTCTCATACTGTCATGATCGTCTAAAAATCCTATTTGAGGGGGTACTTGAACCCAATTTTTAATATAAAATTCGTAATCTACTCCTGAATACCTTTCATTTGAGTCCCATATTGTCCCGATCGGTACACTTTTATTTTTGGGTAGTACTTTTGGGGTAGGGGGAGGGTCTGCCCCCATTCCGATACCAAAAAATTACATAGCCTATGTTTCCTTCCAGATCAATCTACACAATCTGTGAAAATTGCAAGGTAATCGGTTTTTATGCGTCATTTTACGTCGATCTAGCCATGTCCGTCCGTCTGTTTATCGAAAGCACGAATAAGTAAAGCCAGCCGCTTGAAATTTTGCACAAATACTTTTCTTTGGTGTAGGTCGGTTGGGATTGTAAATGGGCCAAATCGGTCAATGTTTTGATATAGCTGCCATGTAAACCGATCGTGGGTCTTGACTTCTTGAGCCTCTAGAGGGCGCAATTCTCATCCGATTTGACTGAAATTTTGCACATGGTATTTTGGTATCACTTCCAACAAGTGCGCTTAGTATGGTTCAAATCGGTCCATGTTTTGATATAGCTGACATATAAACCGATCGTGGGTCTTGACTTCTTGAGCCTCTAGAGGGCGCAATTCTCGTCCGATTTGACTGAAATTTTACGTACGTAGTGTTTTGGTATCAGTTCCAACAACTGTGTTTAGTATGATTCAAATCGGTCCATGTTTTGATATAGCTGCCATATAAACCGATCTTGGGTCTTGACTTCTTGAGCCTCTAGAGGGCGCAATTCCTACCCAATTCGGCTGAAATTGAGCACGTGGTGTTTTTGTATCAGTTCCAACAGCTGTGCTAAGTATGATTCAAATCGGTCCATAACCTGATAGAGCTGCCATATAAACCGATCGTGGGTCTTGACTTCTTGAGCCTCTAGAGGGCGCAATTCCTGTCCAATTTGGCTGAAATTTTGCACGTGGTGTTTTGGTATCACTTCCAACAAGTGCGCTTAGTATGGTTCAAATCGGTCCATGTTTTGATATAGCTGCCATATAAACCGATCGTGGGTCTTGACTTCGTGAGCCTCTAGAGGGCGCAATTTCCGTCCAATTTGACTGAAACTTTGCACGTGGTGTTTTGGTATCACATCAAACAACTGCGCTAAGTATGGTTCAAATCGGTCCAGGTTTTAATATAGCTGCCATATAAACCGATACAGGATCTTGACTTCTTGCGCCTCTAGAGGGCACAATTCTCATCCTATTTGGCAGAAATTTTGTACAACGGCTACTCTCATGACTTTCAACATACGTCTCTAATATGGTCTTAATCGTAGCCAGCTCCCATATAAACCCAATTCCCGTTTTTGCTTATTGAGCCCCTACAAGACGCAATTCTTATCTAAATGAACCCGAAATATTACACAATGACTTCTACAATGTTCAGCATTCATTTGTGGTCCGAATCGGACTATAACTTGATATAGCTCCAATAGCATGACAGTTCTTATTCAATATTTTTTGTTTGCCTAAAAAGAGATTGCGCGCATAGAACTCGACAAATACTTTCTATGGTGGTGTGTATATGATTCGGTCCGACCGAACTTAGCACGCTTTTACTTGTTTCAATTCATCATAACATTGAATTCTCATGTTTCTCTGGCAAATTTCGAATGATATTTGGTTATTCATTTCTTGAAAGTTATTGAAATAGTGGATTTATTAGGAATAATGCGTTGCACTTCTTCATTTTCAACCACGGTAATCAAGGGTTTTAAATCCATCGAGCCTTGCAGTAGTTTTTCGTTTTAGCTGTGAACATAATGGCCTTTGTCACGTAGTTGTTGGGTAAAGGCGCTTGATACAGTACCATTATATGATATCCTTGAGGATGCTAGAAAAATTAGTAAAGAGAAAAGTAAAATAGAACAAATAATTTTTTATAGCCTGGACCGTAGGATGGGGATATACTAATTTCGCCATTCCATCTGTAACATATCCAAATAATGATCTGAGACCCAACAGAGTATTTATATTCTTGATCGCCTTCACGTTCTAAGTCAATTTACTCTGCCCGTCCGTCTGTCTGTCAAAAGCATGCTAACTTTCGAAGAAGTAAAGCTGGTGTAGGTCGATTGGGATTATAAAAGGGCCATATAGGTCCATTTTTTGATCGGTTAACGTTAACCCATGCAGCCATGATCTCCAAAGTTCGATGTTATGCTTTGGAAGGAATCTTATTGAGTATTTAAGGTCCTAGCATGCCATTGGTACACTAGGTATACATTTATATGAAATTTTTTACAAAATCACAAACTGCACTTCATATCACTTCTGTGGCTGTGAAAAAATGTGTAGTTCGACTCAGAAATTCCTGCTGATTCGGTTTAGCCATGTCCTTCGGTCCGCATATCCTTTCTGTGCTGATAGTCCGTCAGTCGTTTTTATACACCATAGGATGGGGGTATACTAACCCAGACATTTCGTTTGCAACACCTTGAAATAATGATCTGCGATCCCATAAAGTAAATATATTCTGGATCGTCTCGTCATTCTGATTCGATCTAGCCCTGTCCGTCCGTCCGTCTGTCGAAATCACCATAGCCATCGAACGCGTAGAACTAGACGCTTGATATTTTGCACAAATACTTCTTATCAGTGTAGGTCGGTTGGGTTTGCAAATAGGCCATATCGGTTCAGATTTGGATATAGCTCCCATATAAACCGATCTCCCGATTTGACTTCTTGAGCCCCCGGAAGCCTCAAATTTCATCCGATTTGGCTTAAACTTTGCATGCGGTGTTCTTTTATGATTCTTAACAACTTTGTCAAGTACGGTCTAAATCGGTCTATAACCTGATATAGCTCCCATATAAACAGATCTCCCGATTTGACTTCCTGAGCTTCTGGAAGCCACAAATTTCTTCCGATTTGGCTGAAATTTTGCACATAGTGTTCTCTTATGACATCCAACAACTGTGCTAGGTACAGTCCAAATCGGTCTTTAACCTGATATAGCTTCCATATAAACCGATCTCCCGATTTGACTTCTCGAGCACTTACAACCCGCAATTGTTCTCCAATTTAGCTAAAATTGTTCCCATAGTGTTCTCTTATGACATCCAACAACTGTGCTAGGTACAGTCCAAATCCGTCCATAACCTGATATAGTTCCCATATAAACCGATCTCCCGATTTGACTTCTCGAGCCCTTACAACCCGCAATTTTTGTCAAATTTAGCTACAATTTTGCACAAAGTGTTTTCTTATGACTGCCAACAACTGTGTTAGGTACAGTCCAAATCGGTCTATAACCTGATATAGCTCCCATATAAACCGATCTCCCGATTTGACTTCTCGAGCCCTTACAACCCGCAATTTTTGTCCAATTTAGCTACAATTTTGCACAAAGTGTTTTGTTGTGACTTTCAACAACTGTGTTAAGTATGGTCCAAATCGGTCAATAACCTGATATAGCTCCCATATAATCCGATCTCCCGATTTCACTTCTTGAGTCCTTACTATACGCATTTTTTGTCCCATTTAGCTGAAATTTTGCATTCGGTGTTCTGTAATGACTTCCACTAAATATGCCGAGTACGGTCCAAATCAGTCTATAACCTGATATATCTCCCATATAATCCGATCTCCCGATTTCACTTCTTGAGTCCTTACTATCCGCATTTTTTGTCCGATTTAGCTGAAATTTTGCATGCGGTCTTCTGTAATGACTTCCACTAAATATGCCGAGTACGGTCCAAATCAGTCTATGACCTGATATAGCTCCCATATAAAACGGTTTCTCGATCATCCTCATTCGGTTCCTAGAAGCATAATTTTTAATGGTTTGACAGAGTTTGGTATGTAGAATAAAATTATGCCCTTCAACTAAAATTGGGTTGGTATAAATTTTTACCGGAATCTATGGTATTGGGTTCCAAAGATTCGGCTCGGTCGAACTTAGCACGCTTTTGCTGGTTTGTAACTAAGGTGAAAGCTGCATTTGTTATCCAATGATAACGAAAATTAGCACATTGAAAAATTGTTCAGCCCAACGACAACCGCTATTAATTTTGGTAAACATCGGCTTACATTTAGATATGGATCTCATGTATATAGTTCGGCCGATTTACACTAATATGGGCCTAGTTAATAAAATTTTCAACGAATTTGCATGAAATTTGATAAGGAATGTTGTTTTACTCATCTGAAAATCTTTGCTAAATTTTATTAAAATCGGTTCAGATTTGGATATAGTCGGCTACTATTATTTGGGAGCCATATCTAAATCTGAACCGATTTTGACGAAATCCGGTGGAGGCTTGCAGATGAGTAATTAAACAATCCATATCAAATCTCGTGCAAATCAGTTAAAAATTTGAGGCAACTTCGACCATTTAAGTGAAAATCGGGCGATATATATCCAAAAAAAAAAAATCTTTAAACATGTAAAACGGCATTAAGAACCACCACCTCGGGTATATATGTGTAAAACACCTTTTACCAGGTGAAAAATGCATTATCTATGCATCCATAGCAGCTATATCGGAATATGGTTCGATTTGGGCCTCAAATTCGCCACGGACATTGAGTGGTCTAATAAATACAAGCTACTGTTAAATATTGGTGATTTGGGCAGCTATTTCCAAATAAAGACCGTTCGGAACCATGTATGACATGGATGTCGAAAAACCTAACATAAGTCCATATGTCTGATTTCAGCGAAATCGGATAATAAATGCTCCTTTTATGAGGACGAGACCTAAAATCAAGAGATCGGTCTGTATGGCAGCTATATCCAAATCTGGACCGATATGGGCCTTCTACAAGAAAGATATAGGGGGCCATAACACAACTCACTGTCCCAAATTTCAGTGAAATCGGACCAAAAATGCGCCTTTTACGGGCCCAAGATCTTAAAAAGAAGGATTAGACTATAGGGCAGCTATATCCAAATCTGGACCGTTGTGACCCAAATTGAAAAAGATGTCGAGGGGCCTAACATAATTCACTGTCCTAAATTTTAGCAAAATCGAACCATAAATGCGCCTTTTATGGGCCCAAGATCTTTAAGCGAGAGATCGGTCTATATGACAGATGTATCCAAATCGGGACCGTTTTGACCCAAATTGGAAAAAAGATGTCGTGGGGCTTAACACTACTCACTTAACTCTAAATTTCAGCGAAATCGGACAAAAAATACGCCTTTTATGGGTCCAAAACCGTAGAGCTGTATTCCAGTCCAGACCGATCTGGGTCAAAAAAGAAGGATGTCGAAGGGCCTAACACAACTCACTGTCCCAAATTACAGCAAAATCGGATAATACATGGGCCTTTTATGGGGCCAAGAACTTAAATCGAGAGATCAGTCTATATGGCAGCTATATCCAAAGCTGGACCGATCTGGGCCAAATTGAAGAAGAATGTCAAAGGGCCTAACACAACACACTATCCCAAATTTCAGCAAAATCGGATAATGAATGTGGTTTTTATGGGCCTAAGACCTTCAATCGGCAGATCAGTCTATATGGCGGCTATATCAAGATATAGTCCGATATAGACCTTAAATCGGCAGATCATAGACCTTATAGAACTTTAATCGACAGATCAGTCTATATGGTACACAAGATATATATACATCAAGATATAGTCCGATATTGTCTACATTCGAACTTAACCTGCCTATGGACAAAAAATTAATCTGGGCAAAATTGTAGCTCAAAATCTCAATTTTTAAGGACTTTAGCGTGATTTCAACTGGACTAGATCGTCTTAGATTTTTTCGACGATCAAGAATATATACACCTTATAGAGATGTTGTCATTGTCAGCCAAATCGGATGAAAATTGCGGATTCTAGGGGTTCAAGAAGTCAAATCCGGGGATCGGTTTATTTGGGGGGTCATATCTGTTGATAGGCCGATTTCGGATCATACTTGGCATAGATGTTGAAAGTCGTAACCCAAGTTTTGTTTTCAAATTTCAGCGAAATCGGATGACAATTGGGGCTTTTAAGGGCTCAAGAAGTCAAATCCGGGGATCGGTTTATTTGGGGACTATATCTGTTGATAGGCCGATTTCGGATCATACTTGGCATAGATGTTGAAAGTCGTAACCCAAGTTTTGTTTTCAAATTTCAGCGAAATCGGATGACAATTGGGGCCTTTAAGGGCTCAAGAAGTCAAATCCGGGGATCGGTTTATTTGTGGGTTATATCTGTTGATAGGCCGATTTCGGATCATACTTGGCATAGATGTTGAAAGTCGTAATCCAAGTTTTGTTTTCAAATTTCAGCGAAATCGGATAACAGTTGGGGATTCTAAGGGCTCAAGAACTCAAATCCGGGGATTGTTTTATATGGGGGGTTATATCTGTTGATAGGCCGATTTCAGATCATACGTGCCATGGATGTTGGAAGTCATAACTCAAGTCTTTGTTCTAAATTTCAGCCAAATTGGATGAAAATTGAGGCCTTTATGGGCTCAAGAACTCAAATCCGGGGATCGTTTTATATGGGGGTTATATCTGTTGATAGGCCGATTTCGGATCATACGTGCCATGGATATTCGAAGTCATAACTCAAGTTCTAAATTTCAGCCAAATCGGATAAAAATTGAGGCCTTTAAGGGCTCAAGAAGTCAAATCCGGGGATGTTGGAAGTCATAGCTCAAGTCGATGTTCGAAATTTCTGCCAAAAATGATGAAAATTTAGGCTTCTAAGAAGTCAAATCCGGGGATTGGTTTACATGGGGCTATATCTGTTTATAGGCCGATTCGGATCATACTTTCAGCCAAATCGAATGGCAATTGGGGCTTTTAAGAGCTCAAGAGTAAAATCCGGCGATCGGTTTATATGGGAGCTATATCTGTTTATCGATCGATTCGAATCATACGTGCCATGGATGTTGGAAGTCATAGCTCAAGTCGATGTTCGAAATTTCAGCCAAAAATGATGAAATTTTAGACTTGTAAGAAGTCAAATCCGGGGATTGGTTTACATGGGCCTATATCTGTTTATAGGCCGATTCGTATCATACTTGGCATAGATGTTGAAATCGTTTATTAAGTCTTTGGTCCAAATTTCAGCCAAATCGGTTGAAAATTTTGGATTCTAGGGGCTAAGGAAATCAAATCCGGGGATCGGTTTATATTGGGGCTGTATCGAAATCTGAACTGATATGACCCACTTGCAGTCTTTAGCGACCTACATCAATAAGAAGTATCTGTACAAAATTTCAAGCGCGTTAGACCGCTTTCGAGACGGATGGACAGACAGACATTGCTTGATCCACTCTGAATGTCGAGACGATCTAGAATATATTTGTACTTTATGGGGTTGCAGATCAATATTTCCAGGTGTTACAAACAGAATGGCAAGATTCGTATGGTGGTGGGTATAAAAATGGGAGGTATGAGTTTCTGTATTCGCAAAAGAAAAATAGGATTTGTAATCAACTATTTACACTCTATTTATAACACCTCGAAGTATTGTTGATCGTCATGACATTTACCGCCCATGACTTTGAACGTCTGGGTTCGAATCCTGTCGAGACCATCAGAAAAAATTTTCAGCGTTGATTTTCCCCTCCTAATGCTGGCAACATTTGTGAGGTACTATGCCACGTAGAACTTCTCTCCAAAGAGGTGTCGCACTGCGGCACGCCATTCGGACTGGGCTATAAAAAGGAGGCCCCTTATCATTGACCCCTTAAACTTGAATTGGACTGCACTCATTGATATGTGAGAAGTTTGTCCCCGTTCCATAGTGGAATGTTCATGGTCAAAATTTTCATTTGCATGACATTTTAGTTGGATATGGCCAACGCAAACTTTCGAACGAGGGAGTGTGTTAGCCACTTGAAATTTTGTACAAATACTTCTTATTGATGCAGATTGTGTGCAACTTTAAGTGGAGTAAGTCGGTCTATGTTTATATATAGCTCCCATATAAATCGATCTCCCGATTTTACTTCTTCAGCCCCTATAAAGCGCAAGCGACGTGGCTGAAACTTTGCACCCTTACTTCTGTCAATTCTTTTCGATACTTACCAACTAATTTATATGTTTTTACTTTAATTTTGTCCATTCTCTCTAATATGGTGGGTGCTTTCTTGACCAAAGCACATTGACATTTGATTTTGCTTGCAAATTTCAAATCCAATGCAGCGCGAGAGTGACGGAAATCATTCCTGCCGCATGAAATGCAAAAACCTTTTTTGCCCACATCCAGTATTCTCACATTTGGACAGTGACAGGGTTGTTTCTTCATCAACGCTATGTAGCTGTCCACAGCTGCGAATCGATTTTCTAAATCCTTACGCAATGCCGGCAGTGTAATGCGATCCAATTTGCAATTTAACATTTCTTGAGTCTCCTGCATGGCCTCTCGCACCATTGACCATTGTCCATCGATCTCCAAGCGTTTGGTTTCGATTTCTCCTATTATGGATGGCAATAGTTTTAACTGGTCGCCGGTTTGTGGCTGTACCCCATTCAGAAGCCGGAGTTTCTCTCGCATTGCTTCTATTTGGGACTCAAAATGTTGCATGCGTTTCAGCACAGGTTGCGTCATGCGACGACGCATTTCCCCATTGAAGGTAGGATTTTGGGCCATAGTACAAAACGCCTTATTATACTCACTGTAAAGGGTGCACAAATCTTCTGTTGGTGCGGCATACAAATCCCAACATTTGGATCGAAATGCATCAGTGGCACATTGCTTTTTGATTTCGGAAAAATGATTTTCCAATTGTTGTTGTAAATTTTTGGTTTGTATATTTAAGCGATCTAATAGTTGATAGTATTTTTGAAAGCTATTTTCATGGTTCACTGTTATTGGTAGTGGTGGGTTTCGAGAATTAACTAAAATTTTCTTAAGGCTGTCAAAGTCAACTCCCGACAAGCGAACTTTTTCATGTTGACAATCCAGTTTGTGCAGGAGAAGTAATAAAACGCTTTGCAGTATACTCAAATTGGCCTTGTCCAGCTTGGCGTCTCCCAGAGATATATTGAGCAGATGCTTGAATGTAACATTTATGTTCTCAGGCTCCATCGATATTAATATGAAAATACAATTGATTCTTTTAAGGCAAGGAAAAATGAAATCTGTTTAACATACAAAAGTAATTTTGTTTGACATAAACCCAAAAAACATTTAAAAGGTGCTATCAGACGACATGTCACTTATGTTACCCATATGAAGTAGTAGATAGCCACCTGAGCTCAAAATTACATTCACTTTTCGGTGTAGAGTTTCCTACGAAACCCCATGTACCGACTGAGGCATTAGTAAAGGCAAATTGCAAATTTGCCAATGAACATTCCATTAAGGAGCAGGGGTAAACTTCTCCCATATCAAGGAGTGCTGTGCGATTCAAGTTTAAGCTCAATGATAAGGGGCCTCTTTTTTATAGCAGAGTCCGGACGGCAGTGCAGTAGCTCTTTGGGGAGAAGTTTTTACATGGCTGCACAAATGTCGCACACTGGGAGAAAATCGAAAAAATAGTAAACAAATGAAAGTGAGCCAAGTTCGGCCGGGCCGAATCTTGGCAACCCACCACCATGGTGGTGGTAGTTAAAGGGCATAATTCTATGTTCTGTCAAATTAGCAAAAATTAAAGCTCTAGGAGCCGAACAAGGTTGATCGAGCGACCGGTTTACATGGCAGCTATAAAAGGTTATAGACTGATTTGGACCGTACTTAGCACAGTTGTTGGAAGTCATAAAGGAGCACCACATGCAAAATTTCAGCCAAATCGGACAAAAATTGTGGCTTGTAATGACTCAAGATGTCAAATCGGGTGATCGGTTTATATGGGAGCTATATCAGGTTATGGACGGATTTAGACCGTACTTAAAACAGTTATAAAGGAGCACCACATGCAAAATTTCAGCCAAATCGGACAAAAATTGTGCCTTGTAAGGACTTAAGATGGCAAATCGGGAGATCGG